>NC_053493.1:391663236-391935736 GCF_905171775.1 Rana temporaria | reverse complement strand
GGCCGTAGCCAACCCGAAGGGGAACGCCACAAATTGGAAATGACGCTGAGCCACCGAGAAGCATAGAAATACTTGATGTGGCTGAAAAATTGGCACATGAAGGTAAGCATCCTTTATGTCTATGGACGCCATGAAGTCGTCCTTCTGGAGCACGGCGACAGCTGACCGAATAGTTTCCATCCGGAATGAGCGGACCTTTAGATACGCATTTACTCCCTTTAAGTCCAAAATTGGCCTGACATCGCCGTTGGGCTTTGGGATGATAAACAGGTTGGAGTAGAACCCCAATCCCTGTTCCCGGACTGGTACTTCTACTAACACTTTCTGGCATAGCAGATGATTCAATGCCGCCATCAATGCGGCTCCTTTCACAGGGTCGCCTGGTACTCTTCACTCCTGGTAATGAGGAGGAGGGAATTTTAGAAATTCTAGCTTGTAGCCCGTGGTCACGGAAGACCGTACCCAGCAGTCGGGAATGGTGGCCTCCCAAACCTCTGCAAAGAGACGCAGCCTTCCCCCCACCATCGTGGGTGGGGGCGCCCCTTCATAGGGCCGACTTGGGGGCTGGCTTCGCAGGCTTGCGGTACCACTGCTTCTTGCCCCCAGTGGCTTGGCCCTGCGGCTTATTGTTAATGCCTGATCTTGCAGGAGGCCGTCGATACTGTTTGGTATTAGAGGGCCCCTGCCCCGGGGAGGGCTGGCGCCTAAATGCGGGCCCTCGGGCCTTCTTCTTGACTGGCAAGAGAGTGCTTTAGCAGCTTGATATAGTCTGAATATATCTATCCAAGTCTTCTCTGAAGAGACGTCCTCCATGGAAGGGAACCCTACCAGGAGTTTTTTGCCCGGGGGCTCAGCCTCCCAATTCTTCAACCATAAGAGCCTTCTCATATGGATTAGAAATAAGGATAAACGTGACGCCTGCTGGATGGAGCCCTTGATAGCATCCACCGTAAAGCGTATAGCCCTGGGTATATCCAAAATTCCTCTGCCTGCTGGGCAGGGATAAGTTTAAGCATTTGCTTAGTCTTATCTGATAATGCTTGGGCCACTCCAATAGCAGCCACAGCGGGCTGAACTATCGCCCCTGCTGAAGTAAAGGAGGCCTTAAGTAATGTTTCCAAGCGTTTATCAACCGGATCCTTAAACACCTGCTTTTTTCTACAGGACAAGTTAAAGATCTGTTCACACATGAGATGGCTGCGTCCACAGTAGGGACAGCCCATCTCTTTGAAAACTCTTCCTCTAAGGGTTACCTGTCTGGCTTAGCCCAGTCCTGAAATCAGGTCCTTTAACAAAGGATGTACCGGGAATACCAAATTGGCTTGGGGCGCTTTCAGGGAGCCCAATGAGGATACCGCGGAGGCCAGAGGCTGAGGCACCCTCTGTCTGGTCTCCTTGATCCTCCAATTCGTCAGTCGGAGAGGATATCCTCCTCCAGAGACTCAGACCTGGGAGACGGGGATCTAACCCGCTTCTTCCCTGCCAAAGATGCCGTAATTAGAGCGGCCATCCTCCTTTCCAATCCACCCAAGGTGGAGGCTAACATCTCTTCCGTTACATAGGAAGGAGCTGGTTGAGTAGGGCCAGCCATAGCACCTAGCAACCCTGATGGCTCACCTAGGACAACAACTTCCGGGCATTCCGGAGTAGTAGGGGCCACTAGATTTTGGATATCCTCAGAGCCCGATGGAGAACCTTTTGGTTTTTTTAACCGTTTTAGCGTTCTTAGCGCTACCTGCACCCTTAGGAGCCATAATATACAAATTCTGAGGCACTCCGCTAGTATACAACTGACTGTAATAGCTGGAGAAAATACACATATAATCAAATAAATGTGAAACAATAGGATAGGGTAATGTTAGAGGGACTCCAAACCTCCCATAACCTATAAAAAGGGAAAATCAATACTGAGCCCCAAGGGCTTCAACCAGAAAAAAAAAATCTTTTTTTTTTTTTTTCTTTGTCTGGTATTGACCCCCTAATGCTGGGCTAGGTGAGCACCCTAAGTGTTCAAAGGCGCTGCTTAGTACACAGGCTTGAATGTAAACTTTTAAGCCAGAGGCTCCTTAGTAAGGTGTACTTCCCACAACTGCCACCGGGTGTCACTGTGCCAGAAAGCTCTGTCAAACCTTCCTATGCTGTAGCCAGCATCGCTGCTCCGTGTCCCCTCACAGCCTTTACAGACTGAACAGCCCTCCAGGATTTATCCTCCCTGTGTGCAGGGGGGAGGAGCCGTCCGGCGTCAACCGCCCCCTCCCCGCGGCGTCGCCGCAAGCGCGCGCACAGATAAGTAAAAGCGCGCGCACGCGCGCGCGTCAAACGCCGCTAGGGGAAGCAGGAAGCCATGTGGAGAGGAGACACCAGGACCTTAGACGCTGGAGCAGCAGACACAGGTAAAAGGGAAGCTTTAAACTGTCTCCCTAATGGTATGGTTCCTTCTCTGTGGAACACCCTGCCCAAAAAAGGCCCTCCTTGTGACAGAAGCAGCAGCAGCCTACTAGCCCAGCCAGGGGAACCATACCTGGGTGTTTTTGAGCCATCCCGTTTGAAAACTTTGTGGTTCTCCTTTGCCCATGCACAGAGGCATAAATAGGCTGCCCAAGAATCCCCTGTAGGAAGCCTACTGACAAACCAAGTTCCGTAGGCCCCCTGCTTACCTTTCCACGCCGCAGGGTTTTGCTCTGCAAGAGGCCCAATCTTCACCCTTCACCGTGGGTATGGTCATAGACCTTCAGGGACTGGGGTCTTAAAAGAACACCACAACCTGGACCTATACAGCACCACTGGCAACAGGTATTCTCTAGGTTAGAAACCAGACCTGGAACCCAGGGTCCAGCCCTCCAAGGAGAGGCATTATAGGCAAAACCCCATCCACGAATTGGGGCCCGGGTACCGTCCACTTTGGCTATGAAGCACCTTGGACGGATCCGGTCAGCTGGCCCTGGTCCCAAGGACTACTACAGGCACAGCCTCAACGTGCACCAACACCTAAGACACTGGCGAAAAAACTGAGGTACTCCTCCTATGGGAGGGGGTTATATAGGGAGGGGCACTTCCTGTTTGAGATTGCCAGTGTCCATCACCTGAAGGTACTCCATATAACCCACTAGTAATGAATATGCCGCTCTGTGTCCCGTGATGTACGAGAAAGAAAAAAATATTTTTTTTTCTTTTACCATAAAATCAGGCATTGTAGCGCGAGCTACAGTATGCCTGTCCCGATTTTTTTACCCCCGTACTCACCTTGTACTCGTACATCGAAGATACCGGGGAATGGGCGTGCCTATGGAGACAGAGGATGATTGACGGCCGGCTCTGGCGCGTCACGCTTCTCCGGAAATAGCCGAAATAGGCTTTGCTCTTCACGGCGCCTGCGCATAGCCTGTGCGCAGGCGCCGTGAAGAGCCGAGACCTACTCCGGCTGTCTTCGGGGAGAGTGACGTGCCAGGGCCGGCCGTCAATCATCCTCCCTCTCCATAGGCACGCCCATTCCCCGCGGGAGCCGAAATCTACAATGTACGATTACAAGGTGAGTCCGGGGTTAAAAAAATCGGGACAGGCATACTGTAGCTCGCGCTACAATGCCTGTCTCGATGGTAAAATCAAGTCAGTGAGGGTGAACTACCGCTTTAAATGTGAACAATGCTTAGCAGATATCTTTCACAGTTTGCTAGAGAGCATCTTAAACCACAGGAACAAACCAGCGCATCACCTTTGCCATCAGACGCATCGCTCAGTCTCCTCTGGATGACATGTGGGCTCTTGGGGTTCAGCATGGTAATGTATCCACAGAAGTGCTCCAGGTCTATCCTTTCCCTCAAGACCTTTAAGGCTTTATGGGCTCCCATATTGAGGCTGGAGAAGTCTGATGACAAAAAAAGAAATGGCTTTTATCATCTGAAAATTTGTGAAATATAAAGAGGAACCCCAGTCAAAAAAAATGTCAGCAGCTACAAATACTGTAGCTGCTGACTTTTAATAAACACACATACCTGCCATTTCCTAGATGGCTGCAGTATCAATCTGATGTTACATCTGTCCCCGGCAGGCTCTACACCGAGAACTGAGAGATCAAAGACCGGCGATCACTCAGTTCTAAGGTCTTCTTTGAACACAGAGCAGTGACGAGGGTTCCACTGATACCATTTTTTTTTGTTATCAGCAAGTACCTCAAGTACTCGCCGATACCTTTATGGTGCAATTTGAGTTCCTAAAAAATGAATGGGCTCAAATCGCACTGCAAAGAATTGCATGTGTGATGCGATTCCTGTCCCAATGGCATGCGATTTTCCCCACTGCTCCTGTGTGTGTGTGTGAACAGGATATAGAAACGGAGGCACCATCTAGTGCAGCGATAGGCAGTTTAATAAAAATGTTATAACAACTCACAATAAAGTACATACAGTGGAACCTCGGTTTAAGAGTAACTTGGTTTGAGAGCGTTTTGATTTGCGAGCAACTTTTTTTTTTTTTTATTCTGACTCGGTTTGCGAGTGTTGACGAGCAGAATTCAAGCTAAATATGCCTGCAGTACCTCATTTGGCCAGAGGAACGGGGGGCGCAGGAGCCAAGAAAAGCCGAACATTGGCCTGCAGTACCTCATTTGGCCTGAGGCACGGGGGCGCAGGAAACAAGCCGAAGTGTCCTCGGGCATTTTCGGCACTCTCTGGCACCCCCCACCTCTGGCCGCATCCCATTGAAGTCAATGCGGAACAAATTATTTTTGTTTCTATTGACTTCAAATGGAAAACTCAATTTGATTTGCGAGTACTTTGGATTACGAGCATTCTCCTGGAATGGATTATGCTCGTCATGCTGTATCTCGTCAAATCCAAATCTGCATAGGGTGCTCCCGGCCCGCCAATGATAGATGGCAACAAGCGCTAGAGGTGCTCACAGGGCTGGAGGAGAATTTCCGGGACCCCTGTGGGTATAGGGCGGAAGTAATGTCAGCGTGGGGGTGGACCACCTCTACATCTCCTGCAGCCCTGTGAGCAGGGGCATCGGGAGTGTGTGGCTAGGGGGGCTGGAGCCCCGAATGGGTCCCTGAAAAACCCAGAGTGTCATGAAGGCTGCATCCAATTGACAACCCCGAGCGCCACCGGCCGTCGAACAGGGACCGCTATTGTTAGAAACGGCACCGACTCGCCAAATGATACTCCAAGTCCCGCCTTCTGGAGCCTGCAGCTCCTATGATAGACGTCCCATAGGTCCAATGCCGGAACCGCGGGACGTGACGTCCATCATAGGCGCCGCAGGCTCCAGAAGCCGGCAATTACAAGCCTCTTCCACACCATGCACTGTAAAGATCCCGGCTTGGTCGGGCGGCTCTCCTTTCTGGCTGGCTGCCATGACACATGATATGGGTGTATGTCAGGTAGGTGAAGTCATTGTGTATGTCAGGTAGGTCCATGTATGTCAGGTAGGTGAAGTCATTATGTATGTCAGGTAGGTCCATGCATGTCAGGTAGGTCCGTGTATGTCAGGTAGGCGAGGTCTGTGTAGGTCAGGTAGGTGAGGTCAGTGTATGTCAGGTAGGTGAGATCAGTGTATGTCAGTGTATGTCAGGTAGGTGTGGTCTATGTATGTCAGGTAGGTGAAGTCAGTGTATGTCAGGTAGGTCCATGTATGTCAGGTAGGTGAGGTCAGGTAGGTCGTCTGTGTATGTCAGGTAGGTGAGGTCAGTGTATGTCAGGTAGGTCCATGTATGTCAGGTAGGTGAGGTCAGTGTATGTCAGGTAGGTCAATGTATGTCAGGTAGGTCAATGTATGTCAGGTAGGTGAAGTCAGTGTATGTCAGGTAGGTCAGTGTGTCAGGTAGGTGAGTTTAGTGGTCATTGATAGGCACTGGTAAGCTAGGCAGAAAGTGTGCTTACCCACAGCCACACAACCCCACCCAAAAAAACGCGCCTCGACCACCCCGGACCCTATCGCCCCCCCCCCCCCGGTGGCGACTTCGGGCTGAAGCCCCTGGTCTTTTTGCCACCCATAGCAACGCCCCTGCCTGTGAGCACCTTCTGCGCCCGTGGTTATCCATCATTGGTGGGCTGGGAGCACCCTATGCGGATTTGATGAGATACAATTCTGTGAAAAAGTATTTGCCCACTTTCTGACTTTTTTTTTTTTGCATATTTGTCACATTTAAATTTTATTATTACACAAAGATAACCTGAGTAAATACAAAATGCTATTTTTAAATGATGGTTTAATTTATAAAGGCAAAAAAAGCTGTCCAGACCTGCCTGGCTTTTGTGAATTGCCCCCTAAACCTAATAACTGTCTGTGTCACCCTTGGCGGCAACAACTGCAATCAAGCGTTTGCGATAACTGGCGATGAGTCTTTCACATCGCTGTGGAGAAAATTTGGCCCACGCTTCTTTGCAAAAAAAATATCTGACACTGCTATTAACCATTTAATAATCATTCCAAAACTACAAAAAAAATGTTTTGGCTTTAGACATACTTTAAAATTCCATGAGATGAAATGTTCTCATAAAATTACCTCCTTGTAGTTCTGCTTCATCAAATGGAAAAGTAACCTGTGTAGTCTCTCCCATCCCATGTATGCCATGACCCTGTGGAGGAAGAAATAAGCAACGGTGTGAGTGCCACCTAGTGGCTACAAAATGTCATCACAATTTATAAAGTAGTATTTTCTGATATGTTTGAATGTTCTCTATTTATTTTATGAATTTATACAGTTTTAAGCATTTACCCCAAAACTTCTCCATCCATAAAACAGTCATACGGACACACACTGGGGTTGATTTATTAAAACTGGAAAGTGCAAAATCTGGTGCAGCTCTGCGTGGTAACCAATCAGCTTCTAATGGCAGCTTGTTCAATTAAAGGGGTTGTAAACCCCCCAACTAAGTCGGGGAATGAACAAGTCGGGGAAAGCGAAAAGCTTTGACAAACACTCAAAGAGAAAAGACATTTTGGAAAGCAGTTCATAACCAACAGTTGCATCATGAGGCACATTGCACCAGAACCAACCCAGACTTACCTGAATAAGGACAGCGGAATGAGTCAAGGCATCGTTCAGCATAACCAGTACATTGGATGTTGGAACGACTCCTGGATCATGCCCCCATGATGTAATCAATAACCGATCATAGGCCTATGAAAGGAACATCTGATCAGTGCGACTAAACAAGCAGCGCTGACAATGCATTTACAATATTAGGATGGTTTACTTAAAGCTAAACACCAGGCAGATGTTAAAAAAACACAAATATTGCAGTTCTATATATGAATGAATGAATGAAAAAACGTATATAGCGCAGCACATGCGAACTTAATCGCCTCTGGGCGCTATACAATATTACATCCTTAAGGCTGGGTTCACACTACAGAGAACACAGAAATTACATGTAATTCGCACCTGCTCTGCGGTGCCAATCGCATGCGATGTCTGTGCAATGCAAGTTCAGCCACACAGTTGTACAAAAAAGGTGTAGGGACTTTTTTTCCCCCCGCACTGGAATCAAATCGCATTGTATGTGATCCAGCCTGCCTGTACCACCCTGCCGCAGTAAATATACGGTGTAGTGGTTCACCAAAATGGAAATTTCAGAACCCAAACAAAACCGAAATAAAAAAAAATGTCAGGCCAAAATCGAAAATTACTTTTCTTTTTTTTTTAGAATTACATTTTTTTTATGGCGATATTTTTTATTTATTTTTTTAATATTATTTTTTTTTTTTTACAGTGAAATTTGTCAGTGTGTTTTTTTTTTTATTATTATTATTATTATTATTATTTACATTTTATTATTATTTACATTTTATTTTTTTAATTATTTATTGCAATTTTTTTTTTTTAATCAGCCCTGTTGGGGGGGCTTTGGTGAGATGTCAGGGGTCTTAACAGACCTCTGACATCTCCCCTCTGAGACAGGGAAAGGGACTAAGGACACAGATTTCCCAATCCCTTTCTCTGCAGCTGCGCTGAGCTGAAAATGAATGGAGTGAAGACAGCGGCTTCTCTTCATTCATAAACTGAAACATTGTAAACACAGTTTACGATGTTTCAGTTATGTGAATGGACAGTCAGTCATCACTGACTCTGTCCATTCGGAACAGTAAGGAGCCGGATTTAATGGCTCCTACCCCGCTCTCCATCCTGACAGTTCCAGGGGGTGGAGGAGGAGTACGGAAGGAGAGAGAAACACGGTGGGATACATGGAGGGATACACGGCGGGGATACATGGAGCACGGAGGAGAAGGAAACACAGAGGGGGACATGGAGGGAAAGAGATTGCACCAAAACGGAGGGGGGCTGGAGGAGGACACGGGACAGTCAGCGGTGATTGTGCGAGCAGTCATAATCGTACATTTTTAAGCTGTTTCGGCATGTCCCCAAAACAGCTGTTTTCGGTCGATATGTATCGGCCACCGATATATCGGTGCATCCCTAATACTGTGGTTGGGCAGCAAGCGGTAAATTGTTATGCAAAAGCAAATCCTGTATTTGGAAATAAAGTACTTACTAGGAAAGCATCAGGCAATTTCCGGAGTCTGGTTCCCTTTGACAGCAAGAGAGATGGAGGTCCATATCCAGAAATGTGGTAAATGTAGAGTTTGAACCATATGGAACTCACTTCTGGGATGGCTGGACCGATGTGCTATGTAAAAGAAAAGAACACCTTCAGGCCCCGTACACACGACAGAGTTTCTCGGCAGAATTCACCGAGAAACTCGGTCAAAACCCGGATTCTGCCGAGAAACTCTGTCGTCTGTACAGTTTTGGCTCGATGGAGCCGCCGAGGAGCTCGACGAGAAAATAGAGAACATGTTCTCTATTTTCTCGTTGTTCTATGGGAGAAGGCGTCCCGCCGAGCTCCTCGGCGGCTTCATCCCAGAACTCGACGTGCCAAGCACGTCGAGTTCCTCGGCCGTGTGTACGGGGCCTCACACTTACATTTGGCCTGGAATGAATGCAAATAAATCATATATATATATATATATATATATACACACACACACACACACATACACACACACATAGTGCATTCACAAATTATTCAGACACCTTTCACACTTTAAATTTTGTGATGTTTAACCACTTCAGCCCCGTACCATTTTGTTGCTAAAGGACCAGGCCCCTTTTTGCGATTCGGCACTGCATCGCTTTAACTGACAATTGCGCGGCCGTGCGACATGGCTCCCAAACAAAATTGGCGTCTCTTTTTTTCCAACATATAGAGCTTTAAATAGAGCGACAATTTTGGAAAAAAAAATCTGTATTTTTTTACTTTTTGCTATAATAAAATTTTGGGAAAAAAAATCTGTATTTTTTTACTTTTTGCTATAATAAAATATCCCCCAAAATTATATAAAAAAATATTTATTTTCCTCAGTTTAGGCCGATGCGTATTCTTCTACATATTTTTAGTAAAAAAAAATTCACAATAAGCGTTTATTGATTGGTTTGCGCAAAAGTTATAGCGTCTACAAAATAGGGGATAGTTTTATGGTATTTTTTTTTTTTACTGGTAATGGCGGAGATCATCGATTTTTATTGTGACTGCGGCATTATGGCGGACACATCGGACACTTTTGTCATTTTTACAGCGATCAGGGCTATAAAAATGCGCTGATTACTGTGAAAATGACACTGGCAGTGAAGGAGTTAACCTGT
The DNA here is from genome assembly GCF_905171775.1 of Rana temporaria. Lineage (NCBI taxonomy): Eukaryota > Metazoa > Chordata > Amphibia > Anura > Ranidae > Rana > Rana temporaria. Next base: position 391,926,093 of record NC_053493.1, on the reverse strand, counting down.
AGGGGGTGCTGAAGGGGTTAAGTGTAACCTAGTGAGCGATTCTTACAGTGTGGGGGGCGTGCCTTGGCGTGTCACGTCACTGATCGCCGTTCCCTATGACAGGGAACAGACGATCAGTGACAGTCTGACTAGGAAGCACGGGGTTTGTTTACACTCACCTCTCCCCGTTCTTAAAGCGGGGGTTCACCCTTAGAGGGCACTTTCTCCCCTTAGCTTCCTGCTCGTTTTGTCTAGGGGAATCGGCTATTTATTTTAAAATATGTGCAGTACTTACCCGTTTACAAGATGCATCCTCTCCGTCGCTTCCGGGTATGGGCTTCGGGAATGGGCGTTCCTTCTTGATTGACAGTCTTCCGAGAGGCTTCCGACGGTCGCATCCATCGCGTCACGATTTTCCGAAAGAAGCCGAACGTCGGTGCGCAGGCGCAGTATAGAGCCGCACCGACGTTCGGCTTCTTTCGGCTACGAGTGACGCGATGGATGCGACCGTCGGAAGCCTCTCGGAAGACTGTCAATCAAGAAGGAACGCCCGCTCCCGAAGACCCATACCCGGTAGCGACGGAAGAAGATGCAGCTCGAAAACGGGTAAGTACTGCTCATATTTTAATACAAATAGCCGATTCCCCTAGACCGAACGAGCAGGAAGCTAAGGGGAGAACAAATTTTTTTTTACAAATGGGTGAACTCCCGCTTTAAGCTCTGTGACCCGATCGCAGGACACTGGCGGCGATCGGGTCCTGCGGGCACGGTCACGGAGTACCCAAAAGGATCGCGAGCACGCCGCGAACGGTGCGCATTCGACCCACAGCTGTGCACATTAAAGGGGATGTACCTGTACGCCAATATGCGCAGCCGTGCCATTCTGCCGACGTACATCAGCGTGTGGCGGTCGGCAAGTGGTTAAAGGGGTTGTTGAGGTTTAATTTTTTCTTTTTTTTTAAATAACAAACATACCATACTTGCCTCCACTGTGCAGCTCGTTTTGCACAGAGTGGCTCCGACCCTCGTCTTCTGGGGTCCCTCGGCGGCTGTCTCGGCTTCTCCCCGCAAGAGCTAACCCCCTTCTCGTAAGCGCTCTCACAAGGGGGTTAGCTTGAGGGCGCGCTCCCGTGTGATACAGTCGGCGGCCATAGCCGCTGATTATATCACTCGCCCCGCCCTGCCCGCTGCATCATTGATTTGATTGACAGCAGCGGGGAACCAATGGCTGCGCTGCTATCAATCATCCAATGAAGAGCCCACAAAAGCTGGTGGAAAGCAGCGCGGGATCGCGCCCATGGAGATTCGGGGCTCAGGTAAGTAAAAACGGGGGCTAGGGGAGCGCCAGAGAATGCAAGGTGTTTTTTTACCTTAATGCATAGGAAGCATTAACCACTTAAGGACCGCCTCCTGCACATTTACGTCGGGAGAATGGCACGGCTGGGCACATGCACGTACAGGTACGTCCTGTGCTAGTGCCCAGCCGTGGGTCGCGGGCGCGCGCCCGCAACCCGGTCCGAAGCACCGGGACCGCGATACCCGATCACCGCTGGAGTCCCGCGATCGGTCCCCGGTGCTGAAGAATGGGGAGAGCTGTGTGTAAACACAGCTTCCCCGTTCTTCACTGTGGCGGCGTCATTGATCTTGTGTTCCCTTTTATAGGGATACACAATCGATGACGTCAAACCTACAGCCACACCCCCCTACAGTTAGAAACACATATTAGGTCATACATAACCCCTTCAGCGCCCCCTTGTAGTTAACTCCCAAACTGCAATTGCCATTTTCACAGTAAACAATGCATTTTAAAAGCATTTTTTGCTGTGAAAATGACAATGGTCCCAAAAATGTGTCAAAATTGTCCGCCATAATGTCGCAGTCACGAAAAAAAATCGCTGATCACAGCCATTAGTAGTAAACAAAAAAAATAATGAATAAAAATGCAATAAAATTATCCCCTATTTTGTAAGCGCTATAAATTTTGCGCAAACCAACCGATAAACGCTTATTGCGATTTTTTTTTTACCAAAAATAGGTAGAAGAATACGTATCGGCCTAAACTGAGGGAAATTTTATTTTTTTTATATATTTTTGGGGGATATTTATTATAGCAAAAAGTTAAAAATATTGGGCCAGATCCACAAAAGGGATACGCAGGCATATCTGCTGATACGCCGTCGTATCCCTGTTTCTATCAATGCGGCTGATTCATAGAATCAGTTACGCATAGATATCCCTAAGATCCGACAGGTGTAATGGACTTACACTGTCGGATCTTAGGATGCAGTACCGCGGCCGCCGCTGGGGGCATTTCTTGTCGAAATCCAGCGTCGGGTATGCAAATTAGCACTTACGGAGATCCACAAAGCTTTTTTGCCTTCGTTAAGTCTCCGTAAGTGTTAGTTTGCCGTCGCAAAGATAGGGCTGCTTTTACAAAGTGTAAAGTTAGTACACCATGTAAAAGTATACCTGTCTTTCCCGCGTCGCTGTCAAATTTCTTTTTATATATTTTTTTTTTCCCGCCGCCTCTCTTTTTTACCCGTCGCGATTCACAAAACTGGGCGCAACGTAACGTAACGCAAAGCACGTCGGGAAAATATCGACGGGAGCATGCGCAGTACGTCCGGCGCGGGAGTGCGCCTAATTTAAATGGGACTCGCCCCATTTGAATTGGCCCGCCTTGCACCGGACGGATTTAAGTTACACCGCTGCAAATTTCCAGGTAAGCGCTTTGTGGATCGGGCACTAACTTGTGTAATTTGCGGCGGTGTAACTTAAATCACAAAAGTTACGTTGCGCCCTCTGGTTGTGGATCTGGCCCATTGATTTTTTTTTCAAAATTGTCGCTCTATTTTTCTATATAGCGCAAAAAATAAAAACCGCAGAGGTGATCAAATACCACCAAAAGAAAGCTCTATTTGTGGGAAAAAAAGGACGCCAATTTTGTTTGGGAGCCACGTCGCACGACCGTGCAATTGTCTGTTAAAGCGACGCAGTGCCGAATCGCAAAACCTGGCCAGGTCCTTTAGCTGCCTAAAGGTCCGGGTCTTAAGTGGTTAAGGTAAAAAAACACAAAGCTTTACAAACGTTTTCCAGCGTCGGGTATGAAAAATAGCTGTTTACGGCGATCCACGAAGGTACGCGCGTTCGTCGCATTCTCTTACGTCGGTTTTTCCCGTTGTAAAATTAAGTGTGCTATTTAGAAGGTGTAAAATTACACCATCCATGTTAAAGTATGGCCGTCGTTCCCGCGTCAAATTAAAATTTTTATTTTTTTTGCGTAAGACGTTCGGGAATACGAAAGTACGTTACACATGTCGCCGTTCAAAAAACACGCTGCGGCGCTGTAATTTCGCACAAAGCACGGCGGGAAATTTCCAAACGGAGCATGCGCAGAACGTTCGGCGCAGGAACGCGCCTAATTTAAATGGTACACGCCCCATTTGAATTAGGCGGGCTTGCGCCGGACGGCTTTACGCTACGCCGCCGAAAGTTTACATGCAAGTGCTTTGTGAATCAAGCACTTACGCTGGAAACTTGCGGCGGCGTAACGTAAACGGGATACGATACGCCACAAATCTACATGAATCTGGCCCAATATTTTTTGCTTTTTGCTATAATAAATATCCCATTTTTTTAAAAAATATATATTTTTTTCTCAGTTTAGGCCGATACGTATTATTCTACATATTTTTGGTAAAAAAAAAAAAAAAAAAAAAATATTGCCTACAAATTTTTTTTTTTTTTACTAGGAATGGCGGCGATCTGCGTTTTTTACGGGACTGCGACATTATGGCGGACAAATCGGACACTTTTGACACATTTTTGGGACCATTGTCATTTATACAGTGAACAGTGCTATAAATATGCACTGGTTACTGTATAAATATGACTGGCAGGGAAGGGGTTAACCACTAGGGGGCGGGGAAGGGGTTAAATGTGTATCCTGGGTGTGTACTAACTGTAGGGAGAGGGGGGTGACTGGGGGAGGTGACCGATCTGTGTCCCTATGTACAAGGGACACAGATTGGTATCCTCTCTCCCTGACAGGACGTGGATCTATGTGTTTACACACAGAGCTCCACGTCCCTGCTAAGTTACTGGGCAATCGCGGGTGCCCGGCGGCCATATTTCTAAAATTCTGTTTTCACTTTGTCATTATCAGGTGCAGATTAATAAGAAAAAAAATTACTGTATTTATCGGCATATAAGACGCAATTTTCCCCCTGAAAATAGGGGAAAAATCACATGTGTGTGTTATACGCCAAAAGTGTACCTCGGAGGGGAACGAGCGCCACCGAAATTCACTGAGCCGTCATCTCCTGTTTACTCGGCTCTCACGTCACACACACAGACCCACCTCCACTACCGGCATTGGACCAGTGTTCTGTCAATCACAGGAGCTGGTCTAATGTGGATGGCGGAGACGGTACTGTGTATGTGACCGCCGCCATTACCAGTAAAAATAATAAAAAATAAATAAAAGTCCATAAATCTATTCCATAGTTTGTAGACACTATGGGCCAGATTCACATAGAATTACGTTACTCCACGGCGGCGTAACGTATCCCATTTACGTTACACCGCCGCCGCAGGTTTACAGTGTAAGTGCCTGATTCTCAAAAATCTTACCTGTAAACTTGTGGCGGTGTAACGTAAATCCGATCGGCGCAAGCCCGCCTAATTCAAATGGGGCGGGCACCATTTAAATTAGGCGCGTTCCCGCGCTGAACGTACTGCGCATGCTCCGTCGGGAAAATTACCCGACGTGCATTGCGCTAAATGACGTTGCACGGACGTCATTTGTTTAGACGTTAACGTAAATGGCGTCCAGCGCCATTCACGGACGACTTACGCAAACGATGTGAATTTTTAAATTTCGACGCGGGAACGACTGCCATACTTAACATGGCTGAGAACACCTAGGGCTCAGACCTAATTTTACGTGGCGTAACTCGACGGAAACGACGTAAAGTTAGATCGACGGGCAGCGCGGACGTTCGGGAATCGCCGTAACTAGTCATTTGCATATTCTACGCTGACCGCAATGGCCTCGCCACCTAGCGGCCGGCCTAGAATTACACCTGTCGGATCTTTTGGCTATCTATGCGGAACTGATTCTATGAATCAGTCGCATAGTTAGGACGGGCGGATCACAGAGATACGACGGCGTATCAGGAGATACGCCGTCGTATCTCTTTTGTGAATCTGGCCCTATAACTTTTGCACAAACCAATCAATCAATATACATTTATTAGGATTGCGTTTAGTAAAAATATGTAGAAGAATACATATTGGCCTAAATTGATGAAGAAATTCATTTTTGAATTTTTTTATTGGATATGTTTTATAGCAGAAAGTAGAAAATTGAGTTTTTTTTCAACAATTGTCACACCTTTTTGTTTATAGCGCAAAAAATAAAAACTGCAGAGGTGATCAAATACCACCAAAAGAAAGCTCTATTTGTGGGAAATAAAGGACATCATTTTTTTTGTGTACAGCGTCATATGCCTGCGCAATTGTTAGTTAAAGTAACACAGTGCTATATCGCAAAAAATGGCCCGGTCATTAAGGGGGTAAAACCTTCCAGGCCTGAAGTGGTTAAAGCAAAGTTCCACCCAAAAGTGGAACTTCCCCTTTAAGGCCACCTCCCCGACTCCTGTTTGTGAAACTGAGCTTTTGGAGAGGAGGGGGGTTGCAGGTACCCGGAATTTGACAGGTACCTGCTCCCATTTCAGTCCCGGTCCAAAAGCAGAAGCTCTCCTGCCCAAAGTCTTCTGGGACATATGACAGGTACTAGAAGACTTTGGGACTAGTCACAGACCGCAGCACCGCTCGCGCATGCGCAGTGGGCACCCGACTGTGAACCTGCAAGCTGTCCCACCCGGGTATCACGCACGAGAATTGACGGACAAAAATTATAAAATTTACTGGCAGTACCACATTTTTTACTGCCACTGCAAAAAAAGTACCTAAAATTACAGTTTTCAGGGCCGAACAATGCAAATGTCAGTATTTAAACTATAAACATATAGCTAGTGCTTATGGCAATGTGTTTGAGTTAAACAAACGTAAAAAAAAAATGTCTTCATTGACATGAAGGTCAGGTTACTATAACCCAGCCAGCTCAGAGTTTCCTCTTACATCAGAGTCTGCAGGATTCCCCCTTACAGTGAAAGGGAACTCTTATGTAAAGGAGAACGCTGCAGATCATGATCTAAGGGGGGAACTCTGATGTGGAGGGGGGCTCTGGTGACCAGAGACCACCTTATATTAGAGTCCACTGCTTTCTCTTTCCCACTTACATCAGGGTCCGCAGACTGAGTTCCCCCTTGCATTGTAAGGGGGAATCCTGCAGACTCTGATGTAAAGGGGAACTCTGATGTGGGGGGCACTCTGGTGACCAGAGACCACCTTCCGTAGAGTAAATACGCTAAGGTAAGGGGGGTCACTAATATAGGAGGGGGAACCTTTATATCAGTGCCCCCCTTTTTGCATTCACTCCCCCCTTACATCAGCAACCCCCCGCATTCGTGGAGGACCGGATCTTCTCTGTGATTTCCGCAAACTGGGCATGGGCAGTTCTAACCCGTCACTCTCCACAATTTTTTTACTGGGGTTGCTGGGCAGCCGGTGGGGCCCCCGAGGCAAGTGGGGCGCCCGGGCAACTGCCCTACGTGCCCAATGGAAAAGATGGCCCTGTACCCATAGTAGCGATGCCTAGTAGAAGATACGGGGAGAACACAGCAGGACCGTGGGAAAGGGGAGCGTCTGTTTATTAAAAGTCAGCAGCTACACTTTTTGTAGATGTGGACTTTGAACTCTACCCTTTCCGCTCCTAGAGAAACCCAATAAATATTTATTAGAACACTTTTACCTGTGGAGTGCAGCTGCTGATGGGCCGTATCTCGTTGGTGAGAGGTGCCATAGACACCAACAGAGAATAGTTCTTATTTAATACTCGGCTGCAGGTTGCTGGGTCCAGACCCAAAAGGCTTTCACATCGCAAGAGGTCCAGTTGTAGGCCTGTTTATACAACAGAAGATCGTTAGCATCATCCAAAACTGAAATCTTGCTACTAGAGGTCACTGAAGATCCCCATTCGTGGCACTATAGTACCAATCAGAGCCTTTAACGCTTTCAATGCCAGAGCCGTTTGCATTATTTTGCACACATTTAGGGCCAGTTCAAACCAGATGCAGTTCTGTGTGCTTTTTTTCTGCACAAAATGCATGGATGGGCCCAGATTCACAAAGGAGATACGACGGCGCATCTCCAGATACGCCGTCGTATCTCTGAGTTGTGCCGTCGTATCTATGCGCCTGATTCTTAGAATCAGTTACGCATAGATTTCTATTAGATCCGACCGGCGTAAGTCTCTTTCGCTGTCCGATCGTAACTGCATATTTACGCTGGCCGCTAGGGGCGTGTACGCTGATTTACGCCTAGAAATATGTAAATCGGCTAGATACGCGAATTCACGAACGTACGCCCGGCCGACGCAGTACAGATACGCCGTTTACGTTCGGCTTTTCCCTGTGTAAAGCTACCCCTGCTATATGGAGGCATACCAATGTTAAGTATGGACGTCGTTCCCGCGTCGAATTTTGAATATTTTACGTCGTTTGCGTAAGTCGTCCGTGAATGGGGCTGGATGTAATTTACGTTCACGTCGAAACCAATACGTCCTTGCGACGTACTTTGGAGCAATGCACACTGGGATATTCCACGGACGGCGCATGCGCCGTTCGTGAAAAACGTCAATCATGTCGGGTCACAAGTTATTTACATAAAACACGCCCCCCTCTTCCAAATTTGAATTAGGCGGGCTTACGCCGGCCTATTTACGCTACGCCGCCGCAACTTACGGAGCAAGTGCTTTGAGAATACTGCACTTGCCCATCTAAGTTGCGGAGGCGTAACGTAAATAGGATACATTACGCCCGCACAACAATACGCCGATCTACGAGAATCTGGCCCTAGACCAAAAGCTGTGATTAAAGCACATGTTGGTGTTATAGCTTTCACTGGATGTTATAAGTTGCAAAAATGCTGGATAAAACAAAAATGTGTCTGTCTTCATTTTAGGCTGCAAAGCAACAAAATTTTATTATTTTAAAAAGGGGGGTGATTCTTTGCTATACCCACTCTGTAGGTGCTTATTTTTAATGTTTTACATACATTGCTATACCTGCAAAAGGGGGCAGCCTGAAGTCATCTATCAGGACTTAATTTTCTGACTTAAAGTTCAACATTTTAATACAGCATATTATTGTAATGCCCCTAACATTACGTTACGTGTAATGTGAATGGAGAAATTAGTCAGTTTCCCTCATTCAGCCCCGGGAGTCAGTTTAAAGTGGTTGTTAACCCACTTATATCACTTTAGGCCAGGGGTCTCCAAACTGCGGCCCGAGGGCCAGATGCGGCCCTTTGCTAGCCTTTATCCGGCCCTCAGGGCTTTATTCCTCCCACTGATATGAGGCACTATTCCTCCCACTGACTTCAACAAGGGGGCACTTTTTCTTCCACTGATACCAATGATGAGATACAATTACTCCTACTAATAAAGGCACTACTCCTTATCCTACTGATCGAAAACTACGAGGCCATATTTATTCTCAACAATGCTGGGCCCGGGGGTTTTTCTGCCCCCTTTGGCCACAACCCGGCCCTCCTAAAGGCTGAAGAACAATAAACTGGCCCTTTGTTTGAAAAGTTTGGAGACCCCTGCTTTAGGCAATCCTGCTGGTTCCCTAATGACATCTGCTCTTGTCAGCTTTTTAAAAAAAATCCTCCTTTACTGGATTTCAGAGCGGTTCGTTGCAATCACGTCACCGGCCATCTCTCTCCTCTGCCCGGCTGATGGATGCAGTGGGCGGGGCCGAGATTCTCCCGCCGGGATGTGAGCGGGAGAGAGAGCCAGCCAATCACGTGATCGCGGGGAGCCGCTCTAAAACCCAGCAAAGGAGACATTTTATTTTTAATAAACCACAGACAGGAGTAGCTTTCAGTAGGGAACCAGCAGGATTATATGCATTTTAAACAGTTATGAGAGCATGAGAAACCGCGGGGGCAGGCAGACAGGGAGGGGAAGGAGGACACAGGAGCACAGAGGTGGACAGAGGCACGTAAACTGACCACGGCGTCAGGGCTCAGCAGCCCCGATGAACCATGGTCAGTTTACAGGGGGAGGGCAGAATCAGGCAGGTATTTCGGGTGTTACATCGGGCCAAATCACACAACACAAGCACTGTGCTGTGCTGGATACTTTTCTTTTTGGGTTAACAAATGCTTTAAGAATAGGAAAAGTGCAAGACCTCCAGTGCATACCTCCAGAAATGATAATTCTAGAGTTCAATAATATACATGTCTTTAATGTCTGTGGTAAATGAACAGGAACTGCACCCCAGATTCTGTACATGCTCAAGCCGGGCATACATAAATTGAAATTCAGCTGGTTCAGCAGGGACCGGCTGAGATTCGATCTATGTATGGACAGGCTGATTGTACCAAAGTTAATCCATCAATCGACTCGGGTTCAACCAACCTGTTGGATTTATAAAGCTGCTAACAGCAATCATTGTATTCTGCCAGCCAGCAAGACTCCTCATGCCCTGTCCACCGGCAGAACAATAACGCTGCGGGAGGGATTCTCCCATTAACACTGACTGTTGATGAGGGAATTGAGCAATTTTCTTTCCCCCCTAGTGGAAGGAAAGAAAATCTAATCCTCTTTGGGGCTGCTTAAGACTGGATTTGCCTGCAGCAGTGATCACTGGCTTATCGTTATAGATTTTTGTACCTGCAGCAGCTTGGTCAGGTTGTGCAAGAAGCTCCTTGTTGTTCCGCAGGAAGAGGATGGTGTTCCGGAGGGTGAGCGCATGATCAAAGTACCTCTGAGCCTCTCCTTCCCCTGTGCTTTGTACCTAGGCAAAACACACAATGACATCACGTTTCCATCATCAACAAAAATTAGGGCTGCACTGATGCAACTTTTTTAAGACCGAGTACAAGCACAAATACATTTTTTCAAGTACTCGCCGATACCGATTACCGATAGTTTTTTCAATGTCATGTGACAGTGGTACCAATATGCAGCACTGATGGGCACTGGTAGGTGGGACTGATAAGGCGTGGACTGTGTCAGTCGTTTATTTTATTTTTATTTAAACGTATATTTTTTTCATTTTTTTTTTTAATTATTTATTTTTACATACACATAGAGTGTATGTGTATTAAAATGCTCTATTTTTTGAGGGGGAGAGAGCGGGGTGTCAGTGTTTTTATTTTATCTTATTTTTACAATTTAAAGCGGGAGTTCACCCAATTCGGCTTTTGTTTCTCTTTTCCCCTTAGCTTCCTGCTCGTTTTGTCTAGGGGAATCGGCTATTGGTTTTAAAATATGATCCGTACTTACCCGTTTTCAAAATGCATCTTCTTCCGTCGCTTCCGGGTATGGGTCTTCGGGAGCGGGCGTTCCTTCTTGATTGACAGTCTTCCGAGAGGCTTCCGACGGTCGCATCCATCGCGTCACTAGTAGCCGAAAGAAGCCGAACGTCGGTACGGCTCTATACTGCGCCTGCGCACCGACATTCGGCTTCTTTCGGAAAATCGTGACGCGATGGATGCGACCGTCGGAAGCCTCTGGGAAGACTGTCAATCAAGAAGGAATGCCCATTCCCGCAGCCCATACCCGGAAGCGACGGAGAGGATGCATCTCGTAAACGGTAAGTACGGATCATATTTTAAAACCAATAGCCGATTCCCCTAGACAAAACGAGCAGGAATCTAAGGGGGAAAAGTGCCCTCTAAGGGTGAACCCCCGCTTTAACCTTTAAATATTTATTAATTACAATTCATTCTTTCTTCTTTTTTTTTTTTTTATCAGCCCTGTTTAGGGGGTGGGAAGGGCTTTGGTGAGATATCAGGAGTCTAAACAGATCCCTGATATCTCCCCTTTGAGACAGGGAAAGGGACTGAGGACACAAGTTCCCCCAGTCCCTTTCTCAGCAGCCTCAGCTGCACTAAAAATATATATAAGGAAGCACAGTTTACGATGCTCAGTTGTAAATGGACAGTCAAGTGATCACTGACTCTGTGCATTCAGAAAAGGAAGGAGTCGGCAAAGGACATATTTACTGGCTCCTTCCTTTGCTCTCCATCCTGACAGATCTGGGACGAGGGGGGACCGGAGGAGGACACAGGGAGCCAGTGTCCCGGAGAGTGGGAGGCGGACACAGGGGACAGGCAGGGGCGGACTGACAACTCATGGGGCCCCCGGGCAATAGAAGATTATGGGGCCCCCGGGCTTACAAATCGCTACCACGCCAGGAGGCAGTGCAGGGGCGGGGCAGCTAAAATCTCTGGATTTTCACATCAAAAGCATGTCGGTTTCGGACATATCAAACAGATGTTAAAAAAACACTGATTTTTACATACTGTCCCTGGTTTTACTGAGCCTGGCAACCCTGATGGGCCCTAGTGGCATGGGGCCCTCGGGCAGTGCCCGAGTGACTCAATGGTCAGTCCGCCCCTGGTCAGGGGTGATCGGTGTGGCGGTAGGGGCAGTTACAAGCACTGATCTCCCTGTATAGCTTTCAATAAAAGCACCCGACAGCGGGAGCGAGAGGGAGCGAGAGGAAGAGAAGCGTCTGTCAGTTTTTTTTCCCTGAAAGCTATTACAGGGAGAACGGTGCTTGTAACTGCCCCCACCGCCACACCAATCATCTGTGAGGTGACCCCCCCCCCCCCCCGCGAGCTGAGAATGCCTGGTACGATACAACAGGCAGTGGATCACGCATCGGAGCATGTGTACGAGTACGGATACTCGTGCAAATGCTCTGTATCGGTGCAACCCTAAAAAAATAAAAAATGTACCTGCTCACAATCAACACATTTTACAGTTGCAAATCTAGCTGTACACGTTGGCACAAATTACCAGAACACAAAGTTTTCCTGCTACACATAGAAGCTATAATTCTTACTTTTTAAAGCTGGGGGAAAAAAAAACCTTGTGGATATGGGCAGAGGCTGCACTTTCTTTCCAATCACTTGGACCACAGACAAGGATTTTAAAGTCGGAAAAAATAATAATAATTAAGTTCACCATTAATGTCCATTTCTTACCTTTTCCAGTTCTACTAAGAAACTGTCCAAAGACTCGTCTGATAATTTGCCCACTTCAAACATGGTCACCGCATGGCTCTTCAGGTTCTAGTACACAGAAATAAAGGCATAACAATGACACGCCGGGTACAGCCAATTATTCCATTCTCTATCTGCTAGGATGTTTCAACAGGTAAAAGAACGAGTCATTTTCTACTGTCAGGCCTCGTACACACGACAGAGTTTCTCGGCAGAATTCGGCGAGAAACTCGGTCAAAACCCGGATTCTGCCGAGAAACTCTGTCGTCTGTACACTTTTGGCTCGATGGAGCCGCCAAGGAACTCGTCGAGAAAATAGAGAACATGTTCTCTATTTTCTCGTTGTTCTATGGGAGAAGGCGGCCCGCCGAGCTCCTCGGCGGCTTCATCCCAGAACTTGACGAGGAACTCGACGTGTTTGGCACGTCGAGTTCCTCGGCCGTGTGTACGGGGCCTCAGTGTATTATTGTTCCTCAAAGCTAATGAATGTACTTGAATTTGTTTCGTGGGATGGTAAACTCATCATAACATTTGCTGAATGTAAAAGGATAACTAAAGATAAAAAATAAATAATAAAAACAACAAACATATCATACTTGCCTCCACTGTGCAGCTCGTTTTGCACAGAGTGGCCCCGAACCTGGTCTTCTGGGGTCCCTCGGCGGCTGTCTCGGCTCCCCTCACAAGGACTCAACACCTTGGTGTTGAGTTATTGCGGGCGCGTTCCTGTGATACAGCAGCGGCCATAGCCGCTGACTGTATCACTTGGCCCTGCCCCCGTCATAGGATGTGATTGACAGCAGCGCCAGCCAATGGCTGCGCTGCTTTCAATCCATTCACTGTAGCCAATCAACGGCCATGCTCAATGGCGAAGAAAATGTCGGGGGCGAGCACGGGACTTTCCAGGGGTAAGTATAACGGGGGGGCTGGGGTTGCCGGTATTGTCGGATGTTTTTTCACCTGAATGCATAGAATGCATTGAGGTAAAAAAAACTTTTACCTTTACAACCCCTTTAATGTGAACCCCATAGAAGTCAATAGGAGATGAATCTCATAGCTAGATTCACGTAGGGCGGCGTATGTTTGAGCCGGCGTAGCGTATCGTATTTACGCTACACCGCCGTAAGTTAGAGAGGCAAGTGCTGTATTCACAACGCACTTGCGTCCTAAGTTACGGCGGCGTAGCGTAAATGTGCCGGCCTAATTCAAATTGTGTTGAGGTGGGCGTGTTTTATGCGAATGAATCGTGACCCGACGTGATTGACGTTTTTTACGAATGGCGCATGCGCCGTCCGTGGACATATCCCAGTGCGCATGCTCCAAATTACGCCGCAAAGACTTATTGGTTTCGACGTGAACGTAAATTACGCCCAGCCCCATTCACGGACAACTTACGCAAACGACGTAAAATTTTCAAAATTCAAAGCGGGACCGACGTCCATACTCAACATTGGCTAAGCCAGCTTTTTGTTGGACTAACTTTACGCCTGAAAACGCCTTATGTAAACGGCGTATCTTTACTGCAACGGGCAAGCGTACGTTCGTGAATAGGCGTATCTCGCTGATTTATGCATTTTAGGCGTAAATCAGCGTACACGCCCCTAGAGGCCGGCGTAAATAGTCAGCCAAGATACGACGGCGTAGAAGGTCGTATCTTAGCTACATTTAAGTGTATCTCAATTTGAGAATACACTTAAATGTACAAAAGCGCAGATTCAGAGTTACGACGGCGTATACCTCTCTGAATCTGGCTATTAGAAATTAATTCTGGTAATTTTCAAGACTTTTCACTTTTTGTCATGAAAAAAAAATTAAATTTTTTAGCATGAAACAAAACGACATTTTTCCAACTTCATCATTAAAAATGATGTTGCCCACACACCATAGTTTTTGAAAAATGATGAACAAAGCGACGGCACTCTAAAGGGGAAGTTCTATTCGCCTTGAGGCTGCTTTTAGCTGGTTACTTGTTAGTAAAAGACGATTCGCACTTTTTTGTCTGTTACAGCGTGATGAATGTGCTTACTCCATTATGAACGGTAGTTTTACCTCCCGTCTCATGACTTGCTTCTGGGCATGTGCAGGTTTAAAACGTCGTTTTTGCCCACACACGATCATTTTTTACAACACGAAAAATGACATAACAAATTGAAGCATGTTCGAATTTTTTTTTGGTCGTTTTTCAGAAGACAGAAAACGATGTGAAGCCCACACACCATCATTTTAAATGACGTTTTTAAAAATGGCATTTTATTTCATGACAAAAAGTGATCGTGAGTACAGGGCATAATGGGCAAAAAAAAAAAGTGTACGAGGAGCTGGTTGGCTTGCAATGAAACATTAAAAAAGCACAAATTCTTTAAAAAATATGCTTAAGGGGAATGACATAAAACTGGCTGTGAAATGGCTCACATGTAGAATGTACTAGTGGGCTTTGCGTAAATTATGTTCACGTCGAAAGCATTGACTATTTGCGACGTGATTTCGAGCATGCGCACTGGGATACCCCCATGGACGGCGCATGTGCCGTTAAAAAAAAACGTAATTTACGTGGGGTCAAGTTGAATTAACATAAAACACGCCCACATCTTTGTCATTTGAATTCCGCGCCCTTACGCCGACACATTTACACTACGCCGCCGTAACTTACGGCGCAAATTCTTTGTGGATAAGGAACCTCCGCACTAAGTTACGGCGGCGTAGTGTATCTGAGATACGCTACGTCCGCTTGGATTTACGCCGAGGTACGTGGATCTGGCCCATACACTATATTACCAAAAGTATTGTGACGCCTGCCTTTACACGCACATCAACTTTTAATGGAGACAGCAAATCAAGCCTTCTTATCCAACATCAGTGCCTGACATCACAAATGTGCTTCTGGAAGAATGGTGAAACATTCCCATAGACACACTCCTAAACCTCATGGACAGCCTTCCCAGAAGAGTTGAAGCTGCTATAGCTGCAAAGGGTGGGCCAACTCCATATTGAACCCTACGGACTGAAGTCTCATACACACAATCAGATTTCCTGACGGGAATTGTGTGATGACAGGCTGTTGTCGGAAAATCCGACCGTTTGTACGCTCCATCGGGCAACTGTTGGCGGAAAATCCGACAACAAATGTTGGATAGCGTGCTTTAAAAGCGAACTTGTGGCTGTACAGCCATCAGACTGCATTCATTAGAAATACAACGTTCGGCTTGCAAACCACCCACTACCACAGCCAAAGGGCACACGGTGGTGGCAGTAAAAGGGTTAAACAGCTTCCGTTTGTGTTGCTGTAGCGAGGGGATTTCTGGTCACCAACATCTTGCAATATGTGAACGAGACAAAAAAAAAAACAATTGATTTCCAATAAGAACTATGAAATCTAAGAAAACAAAACTTTTTGAGATAAAACAGTGTTGACAGAATAAATCCCTCATGATAAATAAAAGATGTTCATCTCTGTTGTCTCTGTAATGAAATGTCAGCCTAGAGAGAAGACGGATGACACATATAAAAGGCAATAAATGTCTTACTGGTGACAGATTTCCCATCATCAGGAAGGCAGTGAGCGTGGAATCGAATAGGAAGGCGATACGTTTGGTGTGTCCGGTGGTGAGGTTCAGGCTGCTCACACTGCATGTGTCCGCTGTCACAACAAAGAACGGTATACAAAAGAATATTTAATGTACTGTTTATTATACCCATTGTCTTTTGTTATACAATGAGAATTTATTGTATGCAATTATATATATATTTTATTAATTCAATAAAATATTTGAAACAAAAGAATATTTAAAAAGTGTATTTGAACCCAAAAAACACAAATTTAATATACTGAATTTTTTCAGGCTTTTATTCCTATATTTTTACTGGCTGACCCTGCTAGAGTGACAACACTGACTGTACTATGTTTATGGTGGAGAAGCATTGTCACCATAGCATGTTAGAACTACAGAACACCTTCACCCTCTCCTCTGTATAAAAGGGGGGGGGGCTGGGCAGGGCAGGGCAATCTGTAGACCACAGAGGAGAACTGAGAAGGTGAAAAAAACGTAGTCTTATATAAGGGATATTAAAGTAAAATTTCATGCCGCGTACACACAATCATTTTTCGGCATTAAAAAAAAACAACGTTTTTCGGCATGTAGAAAAAACAAAGTTTTTCCAACTTCATCATTAAAACGGCCTTGCCTACACACCATCGTTTTAAAAAAATGCTCTAGCAAAGCGTTGTGACGTACAACACGTATGACGGCACTATAAAGGGGAAGTTCCATGCGGATGGCGCCACCCTTGGGGCTGCTTTTGCTGATTCCATGTTAGTAAAAGACGATTTGCGCTTTTCTGTCTGTTACAGAGTGATGAATGTGCTTACTCCATTATGAACGGTAGTTTTACCAGAACGAGCGCTCCCGTCTCATAACTTGCTTCTGAGCATGCGCAGGTTTTTTACGTCGTTTTAGCCCACACACGATCATTTTTTACAACCCGAAAAACGACATGTTTAAAACAACGTTCAAAAATGCAGCATGTTCGAAAAAATGTTTTGTCGTTTTTCAGAAACCGAAAAATGATGTGAAGTCCACACACGATCATTTTAAATTACATTTTTAAAAACAACTTTTTTTTTTAATGCCGAGAAATGATCGTGTGTACGTGGCATCAAGGTTTTTCACCGAAATGCATTCTATGCATTACGGTGAAAAACCTCCTGTGATGCAGCTGCCCCTCAGAGCCCCCTTTTTACTCACCTGAACCCGGTCTTTCCAGCGACTGGGACGAGCACGCCAGCTCCAGCTGGTGTCTCGGATCTCGATTGGATAGATTGATAGCAGTGCAGTCATTGGCTCCTGCTGCTGTCAATCAAATCCAATGACGCTGGGGGTGGGGCTGCTGTCAATAGACGTTGCTCTGTCAATAGACGTAGCAGGGGGACTTGGGAGAGCGCACCTACACGAGTGCCCCCAGGGAGAGTGGCTCTCCTACGGGCCACTTAAGAAGAGAAGCCAGGAGCTCCGCTAAGGGACCCCAGAAGAGGAGGATTGGGGCCACTCTGTCCAAAACCAACTGCACAGAGGAAGTAAGTATAACATGTTTTTATTTTTTGTTAATAACCTTTAGATATCCTTTAAAGGTTCAGCTTTTTTTTTAATAACAAACATGTCATTCTTACCTGCTCTGTGTAATGATTTTGCACAGAGCAGCTCAGATCCTCCTCTTCTCGGGTCCCCCGCCACCGTTTCTGGCTCCTCCTCCTTGACCAGTGCCCCCAATAGCAAGCCGCTTGCTATGAGGTCACTGGTGAGTGCTCGATCCCAAGCCCCTCTCTATGCATCCATAAGACACATAGAGCCATGTCTTGGCCCCCACTCTTTCCTCACTGGCTGTGATTGACAGCAGTAGGAGCCGAAAGCAATGAGGAGAGGGAGACCTGCAACAGCCGAGGCTCCCGTGCACATCGCTGGATCGAGATTGGTCTCAAGTAAGTATTAGGGGGGGCTGTAGTGGGGGGGGGGCAGCACACAGAAGGTTTTTTACCTTTATGCATAGAATGATGCATAATGCATGCATGATGGTAAAAAATCTTCAGCCTTTACAACCACTTTAACATTCAGTCTTAAACAGTAACACGTTTTTGTCTTGCACTAGCTTCCTGTAATATCCACTAAATCAGGATACAAGTAGGAGAGGGAGAGGTGCCACTGTAAACTAATAAGGCTGCACTGCATTGAACAGTGGGGTAAAACTAACAAATGACCTTTCCGATTGGAGGAGAGAGCACAGCGATGACCTCATCAATGAACTGCTACTCCTTCACTACCCAAAGTGTTGGCCGAGCCTGATTAGTTTAACAGAAGAGGAGAAAAGAACAATGGTCAAGACCTGAACATGGTATCTATACAGGGAGTGCAGAATTATTAGGCAAGTTGTATTTTTGAGGATTAATTTTATTATTGAACAACAACCATGTTCTCAATGAACCCAAAAAACTCATTAATATCAAAGCTGAATATTTTTGGAAGTAGTTTTTAGTTTGTTTTTAGTTTTAGCTATTTTAGGGGGATATCTGTGTGTGCAGGTGACTATTACTGTGCGTAATTATTAGGTAACTTAACAAAAAAACAAATATATACCCATTTCAATTATTTATTTTTACCAGTGAAACCAATATAACATCTCAACATTCACAAATATACATTTCTGACATTCAAAAACAAAACAAAAACAAATCAGTGACCAATATAGCCACCTTTCTTTGCAAGGACACTCAAAAGCCTGCCATCCATGGATTCTGTCAGTGTTTTGATCTGTTCACCATCAACATTGCGTGCAGCAGCAACCACAGCCTCCCAGACACTGTTCAGAGAGGTGTACTGTTTTCCCTCCTTGTAAATCTCACATTTGATGATGGACCACAGGTTCTCAATGGGGTTCAGATCAGGTGAACAAGGAGGCCATGTCATTAGTTTTTCTTCTTTTATACCCTTTCTTGCCAGCCACGCTGTGGAGTACTTGGACGCGTGTGATGGAGCATTGTCCTGCATGAAAATCATGTTTTTCTTGAAGGATGCAGACTTCTTCCTGTACCACTGCTTGAAGAAGGTGTCTTCCAGAAACTGGCAGTAGGACTGGGAGTTGAGTTTGACTCCATCCTCAACCCGAAAAGGCCCCACAAGCTCATCTTTGATGATACCAGCCCAAACCAGTACTCCACCTCCACCTTGCTGGCGTCTGAGTCGGACTGGAGCTCTCTGCCCTTTACCAATCCAGCCACGGGCCCATCAAGACTCGCTCTCATTTCATCAGTCCATAAAACCTTAGAAAAATCAGTCTTGAGATATTTCTTGGCCCAGTCTTGACGTTGCAGCTTGTGTGTCTTGTTCAGTGGTCGTCGTTTTTCAGCCTTTCTTACCTTGGCCATGTCTCTGAGTATTGCACACCTTGTGCTTTTGGGCACTCCAGTGATGTTGCAGCTCTGAAATATGGCCAAACTGGTGGCAAGTGGCATCTTGGCAACTGCACGCTTGACTTTTCTCAGTTCATGGGCAGTTATTTTGCACCTTGGTTTTTCCACACGCTTCTTGCAACCCTGTTGACTATTTTGAATGAAAAGCTTGATTGTTCGATGATCACGCTTCAGAAGCTTTGCAATTTTAAGAGTGCTGCATCCCGCTGCAAGATATCTCACTATTTTTTACTTTTCTGAGCCTGTCAAGTCCTTCTTTTGACCCATTTTGCCAAAGGAAAGGAAGTTGACTAATAATTCTGCACACCTGATATAGAGTGTTGATGTCATTAGACCACACCCCTTCTCATTACAGAGATGCACATCACCTAATATGCTTAATTGGTAGTAGGCTTTCGAGCCTATACAGCTTGGAGTAAGACAACATGCATAAAGAGGATGATGTGGTCAAAATACTCATTTGCCTAATAATTCTGCACTCCCTGTATTATAAAGCAGCAGATAAGGACAGTTCAAAGGATCGATCAATGTCGTTTTTTCGGTACCGATATTCTGGCCACCTCTCAGGCTGATATTCTGAACATTTAAAAAAATAAATAAAAAATTTACACTGCAATTTAAAAAAAAATGTAATCACTGCTATTGCTGTCACAAGGAATGTAAACATCCCTTGTGACAGTAATAAGCAGGCACAGGTACTCTTAATAGAGGGATCGAGGATCTATAAGACACCACACCCCTCCTCTGCACTTAAAAGTAATCAAAGTGTCAAGATTGGCGTTTTTGAATACCGTATATACTCGAGTATAAGCCACGTTTTTCCAGCACATTTTTTTGCTGGACCCCAAAACTTGGCACATATTTAGCCCCACTCTTCCTCTACAAGTGTGCAAAGGTTGTTGTTCGGGGGACCTACGGTCGGGGAGCACCATTTTTTCAATGCCAGGCACCCCCTTCCATAGACCCCCATGTTAAACGGTCTTTTCTCCGGTGACTTTGGGGACCCGGTACCGGCCGGTCGTAGGTCCCCTGGACACAGAACTGGGGCACACCAGTAGCCCCATTTATCCTCTACAAGTGTGCAAAGTTTGTTGTCTAGGGGGCCTACAGCTAGGGAGCACCGATTTTTCAAAGTCGGGCACCCCTTCCACAGACTCCCATGTTAAACGTCAGTCTGGTCATGGACACAGTGAGGCATGGGCACAGTGAGGCATGGGCACCACAATGTCATGACATCGCTTCCGAGTTACTAGATCCAAAACCCGAACAAAGCATCGGTTTTGTTTGGGTTTTCGGCCAGCCGGCGGATGTGCTGGCTGGTTGCTTGGGCCTCCCGGTGGGACGGGAGAGCGGCGAAAGGCGGCGGGAGAGGACTGTGAAGGATATGTCAGTGTAAATCTCCCTGCTTGGTTAAATTGTGGGTTAGATGGATTCATGTGTTACAAGCTATTGACATGTTAATGACCCTTCCTCAGCCAGCTCCCTAGTTCAAATGGTAATTGATTTATTGTGTGTGGGAAGGAGACCGGCCTTACTGTTTACAATGATTAGATAAGTGGCTCATGTTAATTATTCTGATTGCTTCATTGTGGTCAGGCTGTTACAACTAGTATTTAACTCCCCTGATGTCTTTATCTAAAGAAACGTGTCTGCATGGTCGGCTCCGACTTGTCTCCTATAATCTGTATGGGAAACCCCACTGTGTGAGGGGGGCGTTCCTAACAGGCTGTAACCACATATAAGCTGAGTTTTTGTGTCATTAAAGTGTCTTGTTCTAGCAGTAAGCTTGGCATGTGTGGCTTTCTGGGCGATTCCAGGGATATCCCTCCTCGTGGAATATTGGGGTGATTTTCGTTATGGGAAGAAGGGAACGTCGACGGGGATATCATACCGATACCATCACAAGGACATACCCTCCTGCTGCTTGAAATAACAGCCGAGCGGCTACTGAGCCCCATCGGTTGTTATTACAATAAAGCCAACCGTCCTCTCCAAAGAATGGTAGCGGGGTGATGCATGCTGCTGCAAGCATCACCCCGGTAAAACCCATTGAAGCAATATTGGTCAGTTTTGTGATCAATACCGATTCTTCTAAAAAAGTGAATATCGGCTGCACCGATAATCGGTCGATCCCTTCAACTTCAAACACATGTATTCTAAAGCCCCAAACACACGGGCCAAATGACGGGAGACATTGGCTGGTTAAAATAAAAAATGTCCGACCGACTCCCGATCAACACTCTCAGCCAATGGCAGAGAGTGCTGATCGGAGTGTTCTGGCGTTCCCCTGTCAGAACACAATAGCTCAGTGAGGGAGATCGCTGTACTAACTTTGGATGTTTAGTACATTGGCACCATATGGAGCCGACAGTTTTATTAAACAAAAAAAAAACTGAAAAAATGATGGAAGAAACTGATTGGTTGTTCTCAGTGACACATTTCTGTTTGTATATGGTATCTTAGGTCAGGGCTCGATAAATCCCGGTCGCCAGGTCGTCATGGCGACTAGAAATAGCGTCCTGGCGACTTGGCTTGGAAGGTGGGCGAAGGTGGCGACTTTTTTGTTGTGAGCTGGCGCCATCTGGTGGTGAGCCGTTGGTATTACAAGTTATTACCACCAGATGTGAGCTGGCGCCATCTGGTGGTGGCCGTTGGTATTACAAGTTAAGCATTACAAGTTAAACAGCAATTCTAATGTCATTTTTCACTATTTTCACTGCCATCTTCTTCCCTCTAATTAGAACCCCCAAACATTATATATATTTTTTATCCTAACACCCTAGAGAATAAAATGGAGATCATTGCAATACTTTCTGTCACGCCGTATTTGTGCAGCGGTCTTACAAGCGCACTTTTTTGGGAAAAAATTACAGTTTTTTTAATTAAAAAATAAGACAACAGTAAAGTTATCCCCATTTTTTAAAATATTATGAAAGATAATGTTACGCCGAGTAAATTCATACCCAACATGTCACGCTTCAAAATTGCGTCCGCTCGTGGAATGCCGACAAACTTTTACCCTTTAAAATCTTCATCAGCGACGTTTAAAAAAATCTACAGGTTGCATGTTTTGAGTTACAGAGGAGGTCTAGGGCTAGAATTATTGCTCTCGCTCTACCAATCGCGGCGATACCTCACATGTGTGATTTGAACACCGTTTACATATGCGGGCGCTGCTCACGTATGTGTTCGCTTCTGCGCGCAAGCTCGTCGGGACGGGGCGCGTTTTCTGGCTCCTAACTTTTTTAGCTGGCTCCTAGATTCCAAGAAAATTTGTCAAACCCTGTCTTAGGTTCTCATTCATAAACTGTAATAAACAATGGGCCTTCTTACCTTGGTCCTCCTGGCTGGCGGTATCCGTATCTGTGGCTGAAGATGCCAGATCTTGTACAGGACTTTTACTCTCTGTACTATCCCAGGACAAAAGCATCTTCTGAGGGTCTAAAGTGCTTCTGTGAATTATAAAGTGCACACGCTGTAGTTCTGAGCTCAGTGAACAGACATTGGGGGTGGATTTACTAACAGCAAATAGACTGTGCACTCTGCATGTGCAGTTGCTCCAGATCTTAGTAAATAAAATGAAGCTTCACTTCACGTGCAAGGAAACTAAAAAAGAAAACCCCAAAGAATTTTTGCTTGCACATGATTGGATGATAAGTAAGCAGATCTTCCCGTCATTTACTAAGCTCTGGAGCGGGGCGGGGTCGGCAACCCATCGATCGCAGTTTACCTGTTGACCGCCGGCAGGCGACAGGTGGACCGCAAACAGGTTCCTGGGCCTCCGACCCCCGACTTCTATGTGTGCCGATCCTGGTCTCCCCTAAAAGGCCTCCTCCATGGCTGTGCCACGCCATCTATGTCCCGGAGTCTCTCTCCCCCTCCTGCCTCCATCCTCCTCCGCCGCGGCTGTGATCAGTGAACAGCGGCGACCAGAAGGAAGCACAGCTCAGGATGGAGGGCGGGAGGATGAGCTGGCCAAAAAACATATGTTAAACTGCTGGTGATTGGTTGCTAGCACACAGGGTGGTCCTAAGCAACCAATCATCAGCTTGCCAATATGAAAAGTCCTTGTGCCAGCTCCCACCCCCTCTGCCCAGAACTGTGCTGCCTCCCGGACTCCGCTGTGGTAGGACACGGTTCTATGCGAGAGGATTGAAGGGGCGTTGCTGCCATAGGGGAAAGGGGGGCAGAAGACACCACTGTGTGTGTGGGGGGGGGTTGATGTAAAGGGTGCATAGGACACGGTTATGGGCAGGGTCACCCCCATTGCAGTGTCCTCTACCACCCTTTACATCAAAACATCCCCCCCCCCCCCCCGAGCATAACGCACTCTCGATCTCTGCATCCTGAGCGTAATGCACTGGTGGACCCTGCATTCTCTGCATAATGCATTTCTAAATCCTGCACTCTCTTGTAATACTTATTTTTGCTCTGAGTAAAAAAAAAAGGTCAGTCTTACTGGGTTTTTTATTTCGTTTTTCCGGCAATGCGCAGTGCGAATGCATCGCACATATGTGAACCAGCCTCATTGAAATCAATGTATTTTATAATGTTATGCGAATTGGATGCGGTTTAAGCCACACTCAATTCACATAGGTGTGAACCCGGCCTCAAGGAGATCTCCATCTCTCGAAGGTTGCCTACCCCTGCTCTGGAGCAACTGCACTGCACTGCACTATTTGCCTTTAGTAAATCAACTCCACGGTGTCAGTTTAATAACATGTGCAAAATAAGATCAGTCTTGCATTGAAGAGCAGCCCAGAGCAATTCTACCAATGATCCAATGCCTTGATTTCAAGTGAACCTGTCTGATCCATCAAGGGTGTTCAAGCAAATGACACTTCTCTAGTACCAACACGTTATATTGTCTGCAAGTACCCATAGTGATACATAAACTTGGTGGCAGGCACCATCTCTCCCAGAGCCCTACCATTCACCAATACAATGTAAAGCTGGCCATAGATGATCATAATGCGGCTGGTTCAGCAGGGTCCAGCCGAATTTCAATCCATGTGCGACTGCTCCCGTTCCACAAAAGTCGATCGAATGATTGACTATCGAATGCGCTTGTTGGAATCTTTTTTACGGATCAACGACCGCAACTGCTGTATTCTGACAGCAGAGAGCCCCCGCAGTCGGAAAACAAATGTCTCAGCGAGAAGGATTCCTCTATCCGCCTAGGTTGTGTGGCTGATTAACCACTTAAGGACCGCCTCCTGAACATTTACGACGGCAGAATGGCACTGCTGGGCACATGCACGTACAGGTACGTGCTGTGCTAATGTCCAACTGTGGGTCGCGGGCGCGCCCGGTCCGAAGCTCCGTGACCGCGGGACCCGCGGACCCGATCGCCGCTGGAGTCCCGCGATCGGTCCCCGGAGCTGAAGAACGGGGAGAGCCGTGTGTAAACACAGCTTCCCCGTTCTTCACTGTAGCGGCATCATCGATCGAGTGTTCCCTTTTATAGGGATACAAAATCGATGACGTCACACCTACAGCCACACCCCCCTACAGTTGTAAACACACATGAGGTCACACTTAACCCCATCAGCGCCCCCTTGTGGTTAACTCCCAAACTGCAACTGTCATTTTCACAATAAACCATGCATTTTTATAGCACTTTTTGCTGTGAAAATGACAATGGTCCCAAAAATGTGTCCAAATTGTGCGAAGTGTCCGCCATAATGTCGCAGTCACAAAAAAAAAAATCGCTGATCGCCGCCATTAGTAGTAAAAAAAAAAAAAAAATGCCATAAAACTATTCCCTATTTTGTAAACGCTATAAATTTTGCGCAAACCAACCGATAAACGCTTATTGCGATTTTTTTTACCAAAAATAGGTAGAAGAATACGTATCGGCCTAAACTGAGGAAAACATTTTTTTTTATATATATATTTTTGGGGGATATTTATTATAGCAAAAAGTAAAAAATATTGCATTTTTTTCGAAATTGTCGCTCTATTTTTGTTTATAGCGCAAAAAATAAAAACCGCAGAGGTGATCAAATACCACCAAAAGAAAGCTCTATTTGTGGACGCCAATTTTGTTTGGGAGCCACGTCGCACGACCGTGCAATTGTCTGTTAAAGAGACGCAGTGCCGAATCGCAAAACCTGGCCGGGTCCTTTAGCTGCATTTTGGTCCAGGTCTTAAGTGGTTAAAAAAGAAAAATGCATCATCCATGGCCAGCCTTAAGCAGAATGTACATTATACAATGGAACGCAGGAAAGAAAAAATTGATTGGTTCCCCCATCAACAGTATTGATAGGGGAATTCTTCCTGCAGCACTATGGTGTTCTCCTGGCGGGGAGCCTTCCCTGCTAGCAGAACACAATGATCACTGCCAGCAGCTATAGCTGCCAGCAGGGATCGAAAGAAAAAACCTGACAGGCCCATAGATTGAATCTCGGACAGTCCCTGCTGAACGGGCCGAGATTCAATCTATCTATGTCCAACTTTAGAGTCTCTACTGCCAATTGAGGTTCTGGCACTGAACTGCTGGAATAGCTGGGGAGAAATTTAGTTTAGCAAATAGGTGGCTCTTTGCTCAAAATCAGGCCTAAGTTGAGGCCGTGTGTCTAGTATGTAGCTATGACCCATCTCCAGATTTTAAAAAACATATAGAATTACAAAAAATATTTTTAGGCACCACAGACATTTGTAATATGATTTGTTTGAGCAGATTTTTCACTTTAAAGTATTACTAAACCCACAACAGTAAAATCGGTCTGTATATGCGTTAAGGCATACTCACTGTGGAACCTAAGGGGTTAATACTGCACATTGTGTAAAAAGGCTGTGTGATCCCGTCTTCCCTGATCCTCCTCTTCTTCCACAGTCCCCAATCCATCTCTGCATAAAAAATAGCCTTGGGGGCACTCTGCACATGTTCAGTTTGCTGTATCGCAAAAAATGGCCTGGTCATGAAAGGGGTACACCTTCCGGAGCTGAAGTGGTTAACAGAAGGCATGCCTAGGTGCCTGCAGGTCAGGCGTCCCTGCCTAGGTGCCTGCAGGTCGGGCGTCCCTGCCTAGGTGCCTGCAGGTCGGGCGTCCCTGCCTAGGTGCCTGCAGGTCGGGCGTCCCTGCCTAGGTGCCTGCAGGTCGGGCGTCCCTGCCTAGGTGCCTGCAGGTCGGGCGTCCCTGCCTAGGTGCCTGCAGGTCGGGCGTCCCTGCCTAGGTGCCTGCAGGTCGGGCGTCCCTGCCTAGGTGCCTGCAGGTCGGGCGTCCCTGCCTAGGTGCCTGCAGGTCGGGCGTCCCTGCCTAGGTGCCTGCAGGTCAGGCGTCCCTGCCTAGGTGCCCGCAGGTCAGGCGTCCCTGCCTAGGTGCCTGCAGGTCAGGCGTCCCTGCCTAGGTGCCCGCAGGTCAGGCGTCCCTGCCTAGGTGCCCGCAGGTCAGGCGTCCCTGCCTAGGTGCCTGCAGGTCAGGCGTCCCTGCCTAGGTGCCTGCAGGTCAGGTATCCCTGCCGTTTATACATTTTAATTTTTTGTTCTACCTATGTCCCTTCAGAAATGAAATGCATAGAAACAGAGAGAGGGAGACAGTTCATATGAAGTGAAAGATAAATATAACAATAGTTACTTCAGTCTATTTACAGATGGGAAAATCCTCCAGGATGGGTGCAGCAGATCCACATTTATCACTTGCCCCTTTTTAAGGGCGAACCCCAACCGGCAATACATGGAGACGGCGTTCTAGAAACAAAAAAAACAGTATCTGTTTTACTCTGGAGAATTCGGACAGTTGTAAAGGGATCTGCTCAGAACAGATATCAGGCGGCCTTCTTGCTCTGGAAGTGGCGCTAGTTCAGGGCAGGAACCCTACTGTGTCTGATACAGCACAAGCCTCATCTACCATGCAGCTACCGTGTTTCCCCGAAAATAAGCCCGGGTCTTATATTAATTATGCCAACAAAAGACACAGTAGGGCTTATTTTCAAGGTAGGTCTTACCATGTAATGTGCTGTTTTCTCTCCCCCTCTCCCTCCCTGCCAGGAATCCCCAGTGTGAACTGAGTTTAAATGCTTGTACAATCCTATAATCCACTTTATTACAGTAGTATATAATGTACAATGTGTGTGTTTCTGTAATATAATTGTGCCAAATACATTTGTTATAGCACCGCTCTGCGCTTCTGTTACCCGCCGGATCTCTCTTCCCCGCAATTATATTACAGAAACACACACATCGTACATTATATACTACTGTAATAGAGTGGATTATAGGATTTTACAAGCATTTTTAACCACTTCAATACCGGGCTTTTATACACACCTCAATACCGGGCCTATTCTGGCACTTCTCTCCTACATGTAAAAATCATTATTCTTTTGCTAGAAAATTACGCAGAACCCCCAAATATTATATATGTTTTTTTAGCAGATACCCTAGGGAATAAAACGACGGTCATTGCAACGTTTTATCTTGCACGGTATTCGCACAATAATTTTTCAAACGCCCTTTTTTTGGAAAAAAATTGTTTCATGAATTAAAAAAATAACAAAACAGTAAAGTTAGCCCAATTTCTTTGTATAATGTGATAGGTATCTATTTACTCGGTGTAACATAATCTAACATGTCACGCTTTAAAATTGCGCATACTCATTGAATGGCGCCAAACTTCGGTACTTAAAAATCTCCATAGGCAACGCTTTAATTTTTTTTTACAGGTTACCAGTTTAGATTTACAGAGGAGATCTAGTTCTAGATTTGTTGCTGGCACTCTAACGCACGTGGCGATACCTCACATATGTGGTTTAAACGGCGTTCACATATGTCGGCGGGACTTACGTGTGCGTTCGCTACTGCGCGCGAGCTACCGGGGGCAGGGGCGTTTTAATTTTATTTTTTATTCTTTTATTTATTTTTTTACTTATTTTTTTCTTTTTTACACTTCTTTTCTAATTTTTTTTTTTTTTTTTTACTTTTATTTCTATTACAAGGAATGTAAACATCCCTTGTAATAGGAATGTGTGTGACAGGTCCACTTTATGGAGAGATGCGGGGTCAATAAGACCCCACATCTCTCCTCCAGGCTGGAAACCATGAGATCGGTGAAAAAAAATTCACAGATCTCATGAATACTGTTGCTTACTAGCCGCAATCGCGGCTTTGTTTACTTACGGGGACCCGGGCGTGACGTCATCACATCGCGCCCGGGTCCTCCGACGGTCATAGAGATGACTGGTGACCATCTGGTCACCAGTCATCTCTATGCTTCCTGCGAGCGCCGGACGATTCTTTCTCCGGGCCCCTGATGGCACGGGAGAGCCCGGAGAAGCACCAGATGGTGGCGGGAGGGGGGGATGTCCCCTCCCGCCGCCTGTAAGAACGATCAAGCGGCGGAACCGCCGCTATGATCGCTCTTATGCTGCGCAGAATCGCCGGCAGAACAAAAGGATATCTGGATGATGCCTCTGGCTGCAGGCATCATTCAGATATTCACCCGCAAAGCCCAGGACGTCATTTGACGTCCACCCAGGATGGGAGATCCCATCTGTGGACGTCAAATGACAATGGGCGGGTATTGAAGTGGTTAACTAGGGCTTATTTTCGGGGTAGGGTTTATATTGCAGCCCTCCTGGAAAATAATACTAGGTCTTATTTTCAGGGTAGGTCTTATTTTTGGGGAAACACGGTAGCACAGCTTTTAGGAGCCAGGATGGGAGCGCCGGGGTAAAAGCCATATTAAAGTGTATTGCATAAAGTGTAAGTGCATTGGATATTCAAACATTGCCTACAGTAAAAAGGTAATATACTTGAATAAGAACACAAGAAAAACATGCCATTGGAGGATGTGATCAGGGAAGTGATCACCAATGCTGGGGTTTCAATTTCACTGTCACTGACCACCAATGTGGGAAGAGATCACTGTCAAGCAATTAGGGGGATGCACAATGTACAGTATTTACCGAGCACTAGTGTGAAGGGGGGGGGGGGGCGTATGTGTTAATAGCACTGACACCAATGCTGAGGGGTTGTTTTTTTTTTGCATCCACGGATACCAATGATAGGGGTTATTATTGTGCCCAGTAACACCAATGCTGGGGGTTATTACTGCATGCACTGACACCAATGCTGGGGGTTATTTCTGCCTGTACTGACAACAAAAATGAGGTGTTATTACTGCGTGTACTGACACCAATGCTGGGGGTTATTATTGTGCCTAGTAACACCAATGCTGGGGGTCATTACTGCATGCACTAGTCTAACACCAATGCTGGGGGTTATTACTGCATGTACTGACACCAATGCTGGGGGTTATTACTGCGTGCACCGACACCAATGCTGGGGGTTATTAGTGCATGCACTGACACCAATGCTGGGGGTTATTAGTGCATGCACTGACACCAATGCTGGGGTTATTACTGCATGCACCGACACCAATGCTGGGGGTTATTAGTGCATGCACTGACACCAATGCTGGGGTTTTTTACTGCGTGTACTGACACCAATGCTGGGGGTTATTACTGCATGCACTGACACCAATGCTGGGGGTTATTGCTGCCTGTACTGACAACAAAAATGAGGGGTTATTACTGCGTGTACTGACACCAATGCTGGGGGTTATTATTGTGCCTAGTAACACCAATGCTGGGGGTCATTACTGCATGCACTAACACCAATGCTGGGGGTCATTACTGCATGCACTAAAACCAATGCTGGGGGTTATTACTGCGTGTACTGACACCAATAGTGGGGGTTTTTACTGCGTGTACTGACACCAATAGTGGGGGTTTTTACTGCGTGTACTGACACCAATGCTGGGGGTTATTACTGCGTGTACTGACACCAATGCTGGGGGTTATTACTGCATGTACTGACACCAATGCTGGGGGTTATTACTGCGTGTACTGACACCAATAGTGGGGGTTTTTACTGCGTGTACTGACACCAATGCTGGGGGTTATTACTGCATGCACTGACACCAATGCTGGGGGTTATTGCTGCCTGTACTGACAACAAAAATGAGGGGTTATTACTGCGTGTACTGACACCAATGCTGGGGGTTATTATTGTGCCTAGTAACACCAATGCTGGGGGTCATTACTGCATGCACTAACACCAATGCTGGGGGTTATTGCTGCATGTACTGACACCAATGCTGGGGGTTATTACTGCTTGCACTGACACCAATGCTGGGGGTTATTACTGCGTGTACTGACACCAATGCTGAGGGGTTAATATTGTATTCACTAAGACCAAGGCTGGTGGATTATTATTGCGTCCACTGACTAAACAAGCACATTTTTAATCATCTAGCGAGAGGAGAATCAGAATGTTAAAAGCAATCCCCTTTTGGTGTCCTGAAAATAGGGGGGGGGGGGGGATAGATGAAAAAATGCCGCCCTTGCAGTTGTTGTCAGAATACCACCCTTACAGACAGCTAAAAAAAGATTATTGGTGTCATGCTGATGGCTCACCAATTATGGAGAC
This sequence comes from Rana temporaria, assembly GCF_905171775.1. NCBI lineage: Eukaryota > Metazoa > Chordata > Amphibia > Anura > Ranidae > Rana > Rana temporaria. The sequence continues at coordinate 391,895,575 of NC_053493.1, read as the reverse complement.
ACCATCAGATAAGAGGTCAGTCAGCCACATCTCAAGGAACCCCTAGCAATCTCTGACGGTTCCCTGGGGTTCCGTAGAAACCTATTCGAGAATGGCTGGTCTAGAGGGTAGATGCTATGGCACTTTTGTATCAAGTCTATTCAAACACACACTCCTTTCTGAAAATGAGCCGTTAGCGAGTCAATTAAATAAATGAATCCAGCGACCGACCCGCTTACTGGACACAATTATTATAAGAATCGCCTAGAGAAAAAGCCCCAACGGTTACAGAAATGTGTTGCTAGTATGCTTAGAAGGCTTAGATTTCTTAAGAGTTCATTCTACAAACTGTGTTTGGACGAAGACAACAGGCAAAGTTAGTGGGACTTATATTTTGTTAAATAAAATAATTACCTTTACAAGAGACAGGTCAATCTCCAGGACATTTGCAAGCTAGAAAACAAAGCAGAACGTGCAATTAAAAAAGGCGCTAATATGAATACAGAAGGCTGCATATTATTTAAAGCCGAAGACCAGGCAGATATAAAGGACACACATTAAAGGATATGTAAAGGTCCATTTAAAAGAAACAAAACACATCATACTTCCCTCCGTTGTGCAGTTGGTTTTTCACAGAGTGGCCCCGATCCTCCTCTTCTGGGGTCCCTCAGCGGCGCTCCTCCTCTTCGCTCGTTCCCCACAGAGAGGGCTCCCCCCCCTCGGGGCACTCGTGTGGGCGCGCTCCCGTGTCCTGCTGCTGCGTCTATTGACAGAGACAGCAGGACTTGGCCCCGCCCCCACGTCATTGGATTTGATTGACCGCAGCGGGAGCCAATGGCTGCACTGCTATAAATCTATCCAATCAGGGCCCGAGACACTGGCTAGAGGTGGTGTGCTCATCCCCGTCGCTGGAAAGACCGGGTTCAAGTAAGTTAAAGGGGGGCTCTTGGGGGCTTCTGCATTATTATTATTTAGGTACTTCTATAGCGCAGTCAATTTACGCAGCGCTTTACATATACATTGTACATTCACATCAGTCCCTACCCTCAAGGAGCTTACAATCTAAGGTCCCCAACTCACATTCATATAAAAGGGCCGATTTAGGCAGAAGCCAATTATCCTACCAGCATGTCTTTGTAGTGTGTGAGGAGACCGGAGTACCCGGAGGAAACCCATTTAGGCACAGGGAGAACATGCAAACTCCAGGCAGGTAGTGTCGTGGTCGGGATTCGAACCAGCAACCCTTTTTACTGCTAGGCGAGAGTGCTACCCACTACACCTCACCGAAGGTTTTTCACCTTAATGCATAGAATGCATTAAGGTGAAAAACCTTGGGGGTTTACAACTCTGTATGCAGCTCTGTATTCAATACCTGAATTTGAACTGGTACCAGCCTCTTGCAATTCCTGTACAGCAGAACTCATACTAGGGGAGGGAGTGGCAGCACAGGTAGCTAATTGGTTGTACAGCAATGTTCACATGCCAACAAGGGACACGCAGATTAGAGAAAAGGGAAAAGTGGCAAAGAGACATCAGCCTGCTGCTTCTCCTTTCATGGTCCAGTCACAGACGAGTGTCAGGGGCAAGACCTGCAAGTGTCACTTAACTGCAGCAGAGAAAAACCATGTGCCCTGCCTTGCCCAGACTGAGCTGTGTGGCAGAACTGTGCAAGTCTCAGGTCTGGATGGCCAGAAACAAAAATCCTTTGTCAGGTTAAACAGTTCCCAAATACAGTGGAACCTTGGATTGCGAGTAACGCGGTTAACAAGCGTTTCACAATACAAAAGCACTGTATTTTTAAAAATCGTAACTCGGTTTGCGAGTGTTGTCTCGCAAAATGAGCACGATTCAGGTCAAAGCAGTGTGCAGTACCGCGTTTGGCCTGAGGTGGGGGGCGCCGGATGACGTTTGTAAATGCACAGAGAGGCCCAAGGACAGCCTGGCTGACCTCTGCAAATCTCGGGAACAAAGTCTTTCCGAGGTCAGCCGAGGTGTCCTCGGGCCTTTTTTGGCTGTTTGAGGCTCTCCGGCGCCCCCCCCCCCCCCCGGCTGCATGCAGTATTGCATGCCATTGAAGTCAACGCAGGACAAATTATTTTCGTTTCCATTGACTTGGGGAAACTTGCTTTAAAATGCGAGTACTTTGGATTACGAGCATTCTCCTAGAACGGATTATGCTCGTAATCCGAGGTTCCACTGTATGCCTTTCATCTGTATATTTAGCTGTAAGCCCGCAGTTCAATTTGCATTTGAAAGTGCCAAAAAAAGATCACAATGGGCTCAAATCGCACCAAAAATAGTGCATGCAGGGACGGACCTGTCATCCGCCTGCTCAGTGGGGATTGGCAGATCGATCCCTGCTGAGCAGAGCGGAGTCCATACACGGGCAATCCCGTGTTAAAGGATCATAAAATGTAATTGTAGGTAGGGATCTTGTGCCAAATGTGTAGAAAAAAAAAATATAATAAAGTGAATAAATTTAATTCATGAGCTGCTCCCCAAAATTCAGTTAACTGAAAGAATGTACAAATAGCAAAGCAGGGGGCGCTGTATTACCATAAATGCAGTGTCCATATGTGTATAATGGATAAAAAGTGTTGATAGTGCTTAAATTCCTTCAGTTCGCGTTGTGCGAGGACAGGGAGGATTCCCACCTTCACCAATTGGAAAACACCACAATAGTGCATATAAGGATGGCACCTTACCAGATGTTGTTGACCTTTTTCGTTAGAAAAAAGGTCAAATAAAGCTTAGTGTCACAATGGACAGACTGTGGCAAATGGATTCCCTTATGTTCCTTTAGTTCAGCTTGACTAAGCGTCATTGAGCGTGGTAAAAGAAGAAAAAAAAAACGCCATAGCATGATATCATTTAATAAAATATATAAAAACACACAGTGCCGAGTGGCTCCTTACTTGGGTTGGTGTCCACGTCCCGGCACTGAGGCTGTACGGCTTTGGTCGAATAGAGATGGGTCCTCGCTGGGGAAGCTAGCGTGCGCTCCACCTCTGGCGTCAGAGAAACCAGTGGGACCGGAAGTAGATGCTGTGCGTGCCCAGGTACCGCCTCGACGTACGTTTCGTCTATAACGTCATCAGGAAGGTGGGAATCCTCCCTGTCCTCGCACAGCGCGAATTGAAGGAATTTGAGCACTATCAACACTTTTTTATCCATTATACACATATGGACACTTTACCAATTCACTGCTATTTTCCCAACTGACTTATTGGTTTTGATATATGCATGTGAATATTTTGTTGTCTAACTGGTAACCATTCATCTTATTGGGTGGCTGACAGTCACTGCACTGGTTTGGAACATATTCATTTAATGATATATTTTTTTCACTTTATGTTATATGCATTTATGGTAATACAGCGCCCCCTGCTTTGCCATTTGTAGAATGTAATGTTGTGTTTTTTATCATTTGCTGGGAATGCATTAGGGTAAAAAAAAAAAAAAAACACTTGGGGTTTAGTACTATGCATTTTAAAAATGAAAATAGTAGAGTCACCTTACCTCTGCCACATTAGTATGTTCATCAATAGACACAAATATCTTATAAAGAAGAGTTTCAAAATAGTCTCCTTGCAGCCGGTTCATCACAAACCCTTCAAGGGGAGGCACTGAAAAGACATCATCTCCGAGTTATTATTCTGAAGGAGACACTTGGCGTTTCAATTAAAATAAATATTCTAATTTCTCAAAAACCAATAACTAAAAAACCACAAGCTGTGTCCAAGTTCCTTAGGCCTGCATCACACTGACAAAAACATCAACACTGCTGGCAATGGTGCCCGATCACATGAATAAAGTGCAGCTGCGATGCAACTTTGGGAAGATGACAACGGCAGGGGGCTCCGGGACATCGCAGCGCTGGAGTGAAGGCGAACATAGTTCCACTTTAACCACTTAAAGAGGAAGTAAACCCTGTACTTTTTTCACATCTTTATAAATATTACGATCCAACAATACATTGAAAGGTAACTAAAACAAGGTTTTCAAATACCTTTTTTAGCTTTTGTAAAAATTCTCTTCTGGGTATCGGCCGCGCCATCTTTACTAGTGATTGCTAGCTCTTGTAAGGACGTCATTTCCGCCCTTCCTTTCCTTCACGGTCTAAATCCCGCGCATGCGCGATCACGTCTAAGCCAAACTTGATGTATGGAAGTCTCTCTGCTGCTATGGTTCACTCCCCTTGTGCGACGTCTTATATCAGGGATCCTCAAACTACAGCCCTCCAGCTGTTGTAGAACTACTTATCCCATGAGGCATTGTAACACACTGACATTCACAGACATGACTAGGCATGATGGGAATTGTAGTTCCTGAACAACTGGAGGGCCGTAGTTTGAAGACCCATGGCTTATATAGTCACAAGGGGAGAACCAGGAATGAGAGAAGGAGAGCACAGCATCTGTGCCGTTCTCAATGAGGGAGCATGCAGAGGATAGTGAAACGGCACACAAAACGTGCCGTTAAAGAAGCTATGGACTGCGCAAGCACCGCTGACGTCACTACAGATTGCAGAACAGATTATAATGTGTTAAATGTGGGGGGAGGGAGAGATAGATAGAGAACACAGAGGGGACATTTTCCTCTGGCACATGTCATGCGGTATGTCAAAACTCTCCTTCTCCAGGCGTTGTTCCCAAAATACAGACTCAGGTTTCCTTCATTATACGATGTTTATTCTTCCAAAGATATGACAGCAAGACAGTTAATGCTTACATTGTTACAGCTGGTAAAACATCATGGCAGGGTGGCATTTCAGAAAGTTACAGAAGGAGGAAATAGATGGTACATCTTCTCTGCTGGATAGAGTCCCTTCCAGCAGGTTGGGTTGTTCCAACCTCCATCTTCTCTGTAGGGTCGTGACCCTAAGGCTTCCTACCTAACTATGCACACCACATGGATACTTATACAGGTTTAACAGCTAAGCTAAGCTCCATAGAAGGTTGGTGATGAACGTTAACACCCACTTATGTATTTTATAGTAACATCTCCACCCACTGTATTGACGTATGTCTTCAAGAATAGATGTGGTCTACACTACAACAGATGTACTGTCGTCCTATAACTGACCTTGTCCTCAAAAGCTACCATGTTTAAACCAATGATTCAGAAACATTTATCACATAATAAATATTAATAAATTTAAAATCTAACATAATGAACTAGAAAGAGTTAAAGCGGTGGTTCACCCTCCATGACAACATTTTAGCATAAAATTCGGCAAAGTAGCGCGAGCTACAGTATGCCTGTCTTTATTTTTTTAGCCCGGTACTCACTGTGTAATCGTAGAGACAAGATTCCGACTCCACGCGGGAAATGGGCGTTCCTATGGAGAGGGAAGGCGATTGACGGCCGGCTCTGGCACGTCACGCTCCCCGAAGACAGCCGTAACAGGTCTCGGCTCTTCACGGCGCTATACGGCGCCTGCGCACAGACTATGCGCAGGCGCCGTGAAGCGCCAAGTCCTATTTTGGCTATTTCCGGAGAAGCGTGACGTGCCAGAGCCGGCCGTCAATCACCTTCCCTCTCCATTGGAACGCCCATTCCCCGAGGGGAGTCGGAATCTTGTCTCTACGATTGCACAGTGAGTACCGGGCGAAAAAAATAAAGACAGGCATACTGTAGCTCGCGCTACTATGCCAAATTTTATGCTAGAGGAAAAAAAAAAAATTTTTTTTATTAATAGGGTGAACCCCCGCTTTAAGCCTCGGAAAACTGTCAGGAGAGATTTTGGCCTGGAAAACTGGACGTGTGTATGCTTCCTCACAGTTTTCCCGTCAGAAAACAGCCGGGAAAATAGAGAACCTGCTGTCCATTTTCCCGGCGTTTTTTCCCCCGCCAGATCGACTACTTACCTATGGGAAACACTGTGAGGCAGTGCCGATGGAGCATACACATGGTCAGGATTCCCGGCCAAAGCTCCATGGTAGTTTTCCTGTCGGGTTTTCGGCTTTCCCCTCGGTGGACTTTTTACCGCCAAGAAAACCGAGCTTGTGTACAGAGCAAGTGAAATTTCACAGGCAGCGATCAGCTGCCTGTTATATATAGATTAGAATAAGCTAAAGTGAAAGTGAAGGGTTTACAACCACTTTAACCTAAAGAAAATGTCCATCATGACCAGGCCATTTTTTACGATACGGCACCACGTCACTTTAACTGACAATTGCTAGGTCGTGCGAAACTATACCCCAAAAAATAAAAAAATCATTTTTTTTGTCCCACAAATAGAGCTTTCTTTTGGTGGTATAAGTCACCTCTGCAGGTGTTTATTTTTTGCGCTTCAAAAACAAAAAAAGACCAACAATTTTGAAATAAAATTTATATGTTTTACTTTCTGTTATAAAACATATCTAATAAAAAAATAAAAAACAAAAAAAATAATTGAATTTCTAATAAATAAAAAAAAAATTAGGCCAATATTAATTCTGCTGCATGCTTTTGGTAAAAAAACAAAACCCAATAAGCGTATATGGATTTGTTTAAGCAAATGTGAAGGTGTCTACAAAACTATGGGATGGGTTTATGGAATTTGTTTTTTTTTTAATTTTTTTACACTAGTAATGGCGGCAACATGCGACTTATATCCAGACTTCAATATTGCGGCAGGCAATTGGACACCAACTGACACTTTTGACACTGTGCAGGAACCAGGGACATTAATACAGTGATCAGTGCTAAACATATTCACTGTACTAATCACACTGGCTGGGAAGGGGTTAAACATCTAGGGCGACAGAGGGGTTAACTGTGTGCCTAGTTAGTGTTTTTGTGTGCTGCTGTCACTAGGGAAAGAGATCTATTCTAGTCCCTGCTTTGCAGGAACACAGAATCCATCTCCCTCCCACCCCCCTCCCCCGTCAGAACAGAACTTTGTCTTGTTTACATTGCCTTCAAAAAGTATTCATACCCCTTGACTTTTTCCCAATAAAATACATTTACATTTTTGGTTGTACCATGACAAATTGTGGAAAATTTCAAGGGGCGTGAATACTTTTTCAAGGCACTGTAGATAGTCATATCTCAGTTCTCGGTGTATTGTCTGGAGGGAATTAAGTGCCTGCCACCCGCAGATCGGCTTCTGCTGTGAATTATCAAAGCATAAGGAGCCCCCTGCAGGCGGAAGTCCGGAATCACCAATATACAATGATCAGGCGCACAGCTACCGCCCTGTAGCAGTAAAAGTGCTATAGGGCGGTCAGCAAGTGGTTAAAACATTCTAAGGTATCACATCATTGGCAGCAGTCTCTGTAATGTTCGGAAAATAAATCTACAGTAGATTGCTTTTTAGAGGGTGGTGGAGCAGTGACTGGCAAGCATACTGGAGGAAATCCTGCTGCCTACCGAATGCCTGTTTTTTTTTTTTTAATGTTAAGGGGGATTTTGTATTTAAATTCCACACAGCAGCTACAAGCCAAGCATTTGGCCTACAGTTGCAGTGCGGTCACTTTGACCTCAAAAAGTTGGGGCTGCCTGTAAATATTAAATTGTGTACCACCAATTCCAGCTGCAATGTTAAGATTTAGGTGGGTGGCAAAAATGCAGATCGGCCTGCTTTTATCATCCCGACTAAAACGACCACAATAGGTAACAAAGATTATTATATTACACCATCAATTCCCATGGAGCTGTGGAAAGTAAATGAGAAATACAGACAAGCAACATTTTACCAAAGAAAACATAATTCTGCAAAAACAAGATACAAAAGAACAGAGAGGCCAGACCTATAGAAGCTTACAGTCTAGAGCAGAGGAGTCTCCAAACTACGGCCCTCCAGTTGTTCAGGAACTACAATTCCCATCATGCCTAGTCATGTCTGTGAATGTCAGTGTGTTAACAATGCCTCATGGGATGTGTAGTTCTACAACAGCTGGAGGGCCACAGTTTGGAGATAATGGAACTAGGACACAAGATGAAATGAACAGTAAGCAGTATATAAGTGTGTGTGTGCATTTGAGATAATGGAAAATAGTGAAGGTGATTCCGGGCCTTGCTACAAGTAACTTATCCTGTAGGGATTATGCTACATTGTTTAGTCCCATATGGAATGTACAGTGACACTTGCATATAGTTCACCCTAAACCTTCTGCTATACATTGCCTCATCCCTATGCAACTGTAATGTATGTCATGTATTTGTTTTATACTGTTCCTGTGGTGACCTGGGCTCGCCTTTTTGGTGGTTTAAATAAAAATATTTGTGTGTCTTGTCAGTTAGCTGGGGAGAAATCTGGCGCCTTGGGTTATGGGCCAAAATCTGCGCGCCTTGGGTTATGGGCCAAAATCTGCGCGCCTTGGGTTATGGGCCAAAATCTGCGCGCCTTGGGTTATCGGCCAAAATCTGCGCGCCTTGGGTTATCGCCCAAAATCTGCGCGCCTTGGGTTATCGCCCAAAATCTGCGCGCCTTGGGTTACCGGCCAAAATCTGCGCACCTTGGGTTATCGGCCAAAATCTGCGCACCTTGGGTTATCGGCCAAAATCTGCGCACCTTGGGTTATCGGCCAAAATCTGCGCACCTTGGGTTATCGGCCAAAATCTGCGCGCCTTGGGTTATCGGCCAAAATCTGCGCGCCTTGGGTTACCGGGCAAAATCTGCGCGCCTTGGGTTACCGGCCAAAATCTGCGCACCTTGGGTTATCGGCCGAAATCTGCGCACCTTGGGTTATCTGCCAAAATCTGCGCACCTTTGGTTATCGGCCAAAATCTGCGCACCTTGTGTTATCGGCCAAAATCTGCGCACCTTTGGTTATCGGCCAAAATCTGCGCACCTTGGGTTATCGACCAAAATCGGCGCACCTTGGGTTATCGGCCAAAATCTGCGCGCCTTGGGTTATCTGCCAAAATCTGCGCGCCTTGGGTTATCGGCCAAAATCTGCGCGCCTTGGGTTATCGGCCAAAATCTGCGCGCCTTGGGTTATCGGCCAAAATCTGCGCGCCTTGGGTTATCGGCCAAAATCTGCGCGCCTTGGGTTATCGGCCAAAATCTGCGCGCCTTGGGTTATCGGCCAAAATCTGCACGCTTTGGGTTATCGGCCAAAATCTGCGCCGCCTTGGGTTATCGGCCAAAATCTGCGCGCCTTGGGTTATCGGCCAAAATCTGCGCGCCTTGGGTTATCGGCCAAAATCTGCGCGCCTTGGGTTATCGGCCAAAATCTGCGCGCCTTGGGTTACCGGCCAAAATCTGCGCTCCTTGGGTTACCGGCCAAAATCTGCGCTCCTTGGGTTACCGGCCAAAATCTGCGCTCCTTGGGTTACCGGCCAAAATCTGCGCCCCTTGGGTTACCGGCCAAAATCTGCGCCCCTTGGGTTACCGGCCAAAATCTGCGCCCCTTGGGTTACCGCCCATAATCTGCGCCCCTTGGGTTACCGCCCATAATCTGCGCCCCTTGGGTTACCGCCCATAATCTGCGCCCCTTGGGTTACCGCCCATAATCTGCGCCCCTTGGGTTACCGCCCATAATCTGCGCCCCTTGGGTTACCGCCCATAATCTGCGCCCCTTGGGTTACCGCCCATAATCTGCGCCCCTTGGGTCAATGACCAAAATCTGCGCCCCTTGGGTTACCGCCCAAAATCTGTGCCCCTTGGGTTACCGCCCAAAATATGCGCCCCTGTGGTGACCTGGGCTCACCTTTTTGGTGGTTTAAATAAAAATATTTGAAAAAAATAAGTGTGTGTGCCTTGTCCGTTAGCTGGGGAGAAATCTGGTGCCTTGGGTTATCGGCCAAAATCTGCACACCTTGCGTTATTGGCCAAAATATGCGCCCCTTGGGTTACCGCCAAAAATCTTTTCTGTTTTAGCATGACCGTGCCCCGTGTACAAAGCCAGCTTCATAAATACATGGATTGATGAGTAAGGTGTGGAGGAACTCAACCAGCCTGCACAGAGCCCTGACCTCAATCTATACTAACCCTAAACATTCCCAAATGTGCATGACTTGACCATTTACTTTATTATCGACCATAGAAGAAGGTTATACTGTATATCAGCAAGAGCATTACATTATTCATGTAGAGGAAGATTTAATTGGATACTTACCAGCTATACAACTGTCATCCGAGATTGGTACATCAAGATATATGAATCCTTTATTATAAAGGCCTAAAAGACATGGGATGATGTTTGTTAACACCAAATAAGTGGGAGTACAGACTACAATTCAAAGAAAAGACAGATTTAGCACAGGGCTATCACAGACCGCAGTCGCCACTCACCGCCTGCTTTGCGGCCATTCCTGTGTCCCCTCTCCCAGCTCCTCCACCCACCCGGCCGACAATGTCATCCTATCAGCAGGGCAGGGGGCGGGAGGAGCTGCAGACTGGGATGAGTTGGAGTGCCTCTCCCAGTGCAGACCCCTTTATACCACAGTGCCCCCTTTACAGAGCAGTCCTGGAAGGAATTGCCCCCAAAGACCAGAGCATTTTTTGCGATATGGCACTGCTTCGCTTTAACTGACAATTGCGCGGCCGTGCAACGCTGTACCCAAACATCATTTTTTCCCCACAAATAGAGCTTTCTTTTGGTGGTATTTGATCACCTCTGCGGTTTTTATTTTTTGCCCTATAAACAAAAAAAAGACCAACAATTTTGAAAAAAGAAAGCAATATTTTTTACTTTTTGCTTTTATATATATTTATATATATATAATCAAAACAAAATGTCTTCCTCAGTTTAGGCCCTGCAGCAGTGCATGTGCGGTGGGCGGTCCGGAAGTAATTAACCGGCAGAATGGCTCCCCTGCGCTGTATAAATGTCCTTGGTCCCAAAAGTCTGTCCACCGCAAAGTAGCAGTCCTGATAAAAATCGCAGGTCGCCACCATTAGTAGTGAAAAAAATAAATAAAATGGTGTAAATCTATTCCCTATTTTGTAGACGCTATACGTTTTGCACAAACCAATCAATATACGCTTCTTGCAGAATAATACATATTGGCCTAAAATGAGGAAGAATTTTTTATTTTATTTTTATTTGGGGATATTTATTATAGCAAAAAGTAAAAAATTGAGTTTTTTTCAAAATTGTTGCTCTTTTTTTGTTTATAGTGCAAAAAATAAAAACCGCAGAGGTGATCAAATACCACCAAAAGAAATCTCTATTTGCGGGGAAAAAAGGACGTAAATTTTGTTTGGGTACAGCAAAGACCGCGCAATTGTCAGCTCAAGCGACACGTCGCAAAAAAAGGCCCGGTCAGGAAGAGGATTAATCCTTCCGGGGCTGAATTGGTTAACTTAAAAATGTTTTACTTTAATATAAAGAATGCATTAAGTAAAAAATGTTTAGGCTTTAGAACCACTTTAAGCCTTTTCGGCTACTTTCACACTGAAAGCGCTCGGCACACACCGCTCCCAAACCGCCCCAAAGATGCTGCTTGAAGGACTTTTTTTCCTGTCCCGCAAGTGCACTGCCCCAGTGTAAAAGCACTCGGGCTTACATACTGGGGAGGCATGAGAGGCGCCATTTTTAGCGCTAAAACGCCTGAAAAGCGCCTCAGTGTGAAAGGGGTCTTCTTAATCACTGGTCAGGCTTTAATGTATGTGGCCATCATTAGCCTTCAGATAAGGAGGATACTGTAGAACAGCCCTCAAAATTTCCACTCGCCTGTTAGCATTTGGCGAGTGGAAATTAGCTGAGGGCCGAGTGTGGAGCCAAATTGGGGGGGGGCGCCAATTCTCCCCCCAGCGATCGGCCAGGAAACCGTGGGAAAGGGAGAGGAGAGCTGGCCGGATTACACAGAGGGAGGAACTCTGCTGTTAACAACTTAAGCCCCGGACCAAAATGCAGGTAAAGGACCAGGCCCCTTTTTGCGATTCGGGACTGCGTCGCTTTAACTGACAATTGCGCGGTCGTGCGACGTGGCTCCCAAACAAAATTGGCGTCCTTTTTTCCCCACAAATAGAGCTTTCATTTGGTGGTATTTGATCACCTCTGCGGTTTTTATTTTTTTTGTGCTATAAACAAAAATAGAGCGACAATTTTGAAAAAAAAATGCAATATTTTTTACTTTTTGCTATAATAAATATCCCCCAAAAATATATATAAAAAAAAAATTTCCCTCAGTTTAGGCCGATACGTATTCTTCTACATATTTTTGGTGAAAAAAATCGCAATAAGCGTTTATCGATTGGTTTGCGCAAAATGTATAGCGTTTACAAAAAAGGGCATAGTTTTATTGCATTTTTATTAATTTTTTTTTTTGTACTACTAATGGAGGCGATCAGCGTTTTTTTTTTCGTGACTACGACATTATGGCGGACACTTCGCACAATTTTGACCCATTTTTGGGACCATTGTCATTTTCACAGCAAAAAATGCATTTAAAATGCTCATTCTTTATTGTGGAAATGACAGTTGCAGTTTGGGAGTTAACCACAAGGGGCGCTGAAGGGCTTATGTTTCACCTAGTGTGTGTTTACAACTGTAGGGGGGTGTGGCTGTAGGAGTGACGTCATCGATTGTGTCTCCCTATAAAGGGGATGACACGATCGATGCAGTCGCCACAGTGAAGCACGGGGAAGCCGTGTTTACACGCGGCTCTCCCCGTTCTTCATTTCCGGGGACCGATCGTGGGACCCCAGCGGCGATCGCGTCTGCGGGTCTCGTGGTCCCGTACGCGATGTAAAGGACATGCCGGTACGTCCATCTGCCCAGCCGTGCCATTCTGCCAACGTATATCGTCGTGCGGCGGTCGTTAAGTGGTTAAACAAAGTCAAGCCTCCTGGACCGGCTCTCCTATGATAGACAGCACACTGGTCCAATACCAGGAAATTGAAGTAGTGTGACGTCTACCATAGGAGCTGGTCCAGGAGGCGGGACTTTGACAGCAGAATTCTCCTCTCTCTGTGTGATCTGGCTGGCTTTACTCTTCCTTCCCCAAAGTTTCCTGGGAGAAGAATCGGCTCCCAAAAGACTGCATTGATGGGCACTGATAGGCTGCATTGATGGGTACCGATGAGGCTGCATTGATGGGCACTGATAAAGTTGTTAATATTTATTTTTGTAACTTAAAGGGGTTGTAAAGACAAAAATATTTTCCTCTTAAATTAAAGTCTGACAGTAGCTGATAAAGTAAAAAGTAATGTTTTGCATTATAACTAGTTTGATACCTGTTGAAATCTAGCTGTTTTATTCACCTCCATCACTCCTGAATCATTATTCTCACTGACTTCCTGGTTTGCGGTGCGCATTCATTCTTGCTACATCACGGCCTAATGGGAACTACAGTTCCCATTAGGCTTAGCCTCCATGCCTGTGAGGGATAAGAGAGCATCTTCAGGCAGGGCTGTAGTCATAGGGAGGGGGTGAGCACATTCTGCTTTCCACCATGAAAAACGGCTCAGATGCTGGTGGAAAGCAAGAAGAGGAGAGACAGGAAATGGCATTTTCAAACCTGGATTACTGTATTTTGGAGGTCAAAAGGAAAAACGAGGTAAGTGATATTTAAATGCTCTAGCTTACAGCAATCAATTGATCTAATAAAAAACAAACCTTTAGTGTCCCTTTAATTCTACATAAACATTTAACAGTGTCTTTTTATGAGAACATTTTTGAGGGCGTGTTTTGTGGCGAGGCAGAATAGGGGTTGGGCGGGGCAACTGGTGGGGAGTAACTCTTAAGGCCTGGCTAGTAGCTTAGGACTTGACATTTTGAGCCCTGCTGTAGAAGATGTATGAAGTTGTGATGCCAATACTTACTATGAACAACGTTATACTCCAGAGAACCAGCCAGCTGAGGCCCAGAGTCAATGATCTTATCAATAGCTCTTTTCTCTGGTGTGCTACAGACCTAGAGAAAAAGTGCAAATAAGTCAGGGTAAAATCTGCAATAAAGGGGAAGAAGAAATACATGATGAGCAGCCATAATTCTCAATGTTTTCTTGAGCAAGAAGAATTTACTGGGCTAGATTCAGATAGGTTAGCAGATCTTTAGATCCGCGTAACCTATCTGATTTACGTTAGGCCGGCGCAATTTTTTGAGGCAAGTGCTTTATTCAGAAAGCACTTGCCTCTAAAGTTGCGGCGGCGTATCGTAAATCCCCCGGCGGAATTCAAATTCCGCGGCTAGGGGGCGTGTACAATTTAAATCAGGCGCGTCCCCGCGCCGATCGAACAGTGCATGCGCCGTCCGCAAATTTTCCCAGCGTGCATTGCTCCAAATGACGTCGCAAGGACGTCATTGGTTTCGACGTTAACGTAAATTACGTCCGGCCGTATTCGCGAACGACTTACGCAAACGACGTAAAAAATTCAAAACTCGGCGCGGGAACGACGGCCATACTTAACATAGTATACGCCGCACTTACCCCATCTATAGCAAGGGGTAACTTTCTGCCGGAAAAAGCCGAACGCAAACGACATAAAAAAAAAGCGCCGGGCGGTCGTTCATTTCTGAATCGGCGTAACTGCTCATTTGCATATTCGGCGCGTAAAAGATATGGAAGCGCCACCTAGCGGCCGGCCTGGAATTGCAGCCTAAGATCCGACGGTGTAAGGCTGCATTCACACCTAGGCGTTTTGTCGCCTGAAGCGCGACGCTAGAATACGCTGGAGGGGAAAAATAACATTGTTCTCTATGGAGATGGTTCACATCTCCACGCCGAACGCCTGAAGCTGAAACAAGTCCCGGACCCTTTTTTGTCGCGCGTATCGGGCGGCTTCAGCGTTTCCCATAGCCGACAATGACCACTACAAAAACATGGTTAAAAACGACGCATTTGGTCGCGGCAAATCACGGTACAAAACGCTGCAATTTGTCGCGGCAAATCGCGGTACAAAACCCCGCAAATCGCCTACGCCTAGGTGTGAATGCAGCCTTAGTCACTTACACCTGTCGGATCTTAGGCATATCTATGCGTAACCTGATTCTATGAATCAGGCGCATAGATACGACGGCCGGACTCAGAGATACGCCGTTGTATCTTCTTTCTGAATCCGGCCCACTGTGTTTATAAGGGCAATTTCAAAGCTGAAGCGTTATGTATGAATATCTTTATCTCCCTTTATGTCTTCTACTCTCAAAAATCTCAAATCACTTTAACCACTTAAAGACCCAGCCCTTTTCTAACACTTGTTGCTTACAAGTTAAAATCAGTATTTTTTCCTAGAAAATTACTTGGAATTTTTTCCAAACATCTTTTCCAATTCAAACCAAAACTTTAAATATGATTAAATGGGAGAAGGATCTATCACAAACTTTTACGTGGGAAGAATGGCAAAAAGCCATCCATATTAACAGTTCTTCTTCTGCATGTGTAGAACATTGGGAGAACGCCCAGAAAATACTAAACCGCTGGTATTTGACCCCTTACAGACTATCCAAAATATTCCCTAGCTCCTCCCCCATATGCTGGAGATGTGAATCCCACACTGGCAATTTGTTACATACCCTCTGGGATTGTAAAACCTTATCTAGCTTCTGGAATAATGTATCCTCCTTTATCGCATCCTTCACTGGTAATCTAAAAATACTCACACCTGAATTAGCCCTACTAGGTTTAAATCTAGATGTCTATCCTCCTCAATTTAGAACTATAGTTGCCAACTTCCTTACAGCAGCGAGACTCACCATAACAAAACTATGGAAATCTACCTTAGCACCTAACTTATCTGATGTTGTCCAGAGACTCAATACTCAGGCTCACTATGAGCTAATGTTAGCACATAGGAAAGGAACCATAAGTAAATTCATTAAAAATTGGAATGAATGGATTACTCATCCTAGGGCCTCAAATTTTCTGAAGAATTTTAATAATTATTAAGTGTGTTCCTGAACGACTACACTCCTAAACTAGACCGGATGTAAAAGATAACTTCCTACTCACCTTCCCCTCCCCTCCTTCCCTTGATACCCCTTTATGTTAATTTTGATTTTATTAAATAATATAAGATAATGAGCCATAATCCCTTGTTTACAGCATGATCCCGTTGGGGTAAACAGGGATTGCTAGTTACTTGTTTAAGCATCTGACCACTATCCAACTGGACTAAGGCCCTATATGGTTACTGTTTAGTAAAATGATAATTTGAAGCCTACCCAGGCACACTGTTGAACACATAGTATGACTAAGAAACTGTTGTATTGTTATGACTCTTATTTGTGCTTTATTGTGTATCTTTGAAAAATACAATAAAAAAACATTTGAAAAGAAAATTACTTGGAACCCCCAAACATTACATATATATATATATTTTTTTTAGCAGAGACCCTCAAGAATAAAATGGCGGTTGTTGCAATATTTAACGTCACACCGCGTTTGCGCAGCGGTCTTTCAAGTTGGGCCAATATTTTTGTATAATGTGAAAGATGATGTTATGTCGAGTAAATAGATAACAAACATGTCTTGCTTTAAAATTGCGCACACCCGTGGAATACCGGCAAACTACGGTACTTAAAAATCTCCATGAGCTTTGCATGAATTTTTTTTTTTAACGGTTACCTGTTTAGAGTTACACAAGCGATCTAGTGCTCCCGCTCTAACGATCGCGGCGATACCTCACGTGTGGTTTGAACACGGTTTACATTTGCAGCCGCGACTTACGTATGCATTCGCTTCTGAGCGCGAGCACAGAGGGATGGGGCGCTTAAAAATTATTATTTTTTCCTTACTTTTTTTTTTTTTTCTACACAGTCCTTTTTAAAAAAAATAAAAATAAACGTGTTTACTTTTATTGCTGTCACAATAGTAACGTGTCAGGTAATTAAGGGATCTGGGGGTCTATAAGACAATAATAACAGCAGCATAATACTACACTGCGTCTCCGCACAGTGGCATAGCGCTACGCTGTCTCCGCACAGTGGCATAGCGCTACGCTGTCCCTGCACAGTGGCATAGCGCTACGCTGTCTCCGCACAGTGGCATATCGCTACGCTGTCTCCGCACAGTGGCATAGCGCTACGCTGTCCCTGCACAGTGGCATAGCGCTACACTGTCTCCGCACAGTGGCATAGCGCTACGCTGTCTCCGCACAGTGGCATAGCGCTACGCTGTCCCTGCACAGTGGCATAGCGCTACGCTGTCTCCGCACAGTGGCATAGCGCTACGCTGTCTCCGCACAGTGGCATAGCGCTACGCTGTCTCCGCAAAGTGGCAAAGCTCTAAAGTGTTGCTGCACAGTGGCATAGCACTACACTGTCTCTGCACAGTGGCATAGTACTACACTGTCTCTGCACAGTGGCAGGCATAGTACTACACTGTCTCTGCACAGTGGCATAGTACTACACTGTCTCTGCACAGTGGCATAGTACTACACTGTCTCTGCACAGTGGCATAGTACTACACTGTCTCTGCACAGTGGCATAGTACTACACTGTCTCTGCACAGTGGCATAGTACTACACTGTCTCTGCACAGTGGCATAGTACTACACTGTCTCTGCACAGTAGCATAGTACTATACCGTCTCTGCACAGTAGCATAGTACTACACTGTCTCTGCAGAGTAGCATAGTACTACACTGTCTCTGCACAGTGTCATAGCACTACACTGTCTCTGCACAGTAGCATAGTACTATACCGTCTCTGCACAGTAGCATAGTACTATACTGTCTCTGCACAGTGGCATAGTACTACACTGTCTCTGCACAGTGGCATAGTACTACACTGTCTCTGCACAGAAGCATAGTACTATACCGTCTCTGCACAGTAGCATAGTACTATACCCTCTCTGCACAGTAGCATAGTACTACACTGTCTCTGCACAGTAGCATAGCACTTTTGAATTTCTAGATGTCCATGTGGTCACTGGCGTTTATCCTGTGTGGAAACCACATATACTGTGCACGAGCCCTCAAGCTTGGGGGTAACTTGGAAATATTATAAGATCACATTTTAATAACATTTTTTACTTTAATGCAATTTTATACATAAAGAACTTAAATTAAACCTTCAGCCATGGTATTTGCAGTCCATACCTTGATGTCATCCTCAGTGATATATCCAGACTGCACCACCCACCATGGATCTATGGTTATCTCCACAGGCTTCACTGGCAGCAAGTCACGAGCGGTTTTCCTCCTAAAGAATTTCTATTGTGGGGGAGAGACAAACAAGATAGAGATTAAACTAACAATTAAATCAATCACTCTGCGATCCAAAACAACTAGGTGGAAACAATTTAGAATACTTATCTTTATCGCCATAGCCCTGCCATTCCATTCACTGCTGCTGCTCTCCCAAATTCTCAGTACCTCGGAGTATAAAGAAGTGTTTATTTACTCCATACTACACAGTGCTGGTGGTTAATGACCAGAGTAGTCAAATGGGAGCGTGCTACTAACTGGGGTAGATTCAGGTAGATTTGCGCAGTTTTTACGGAGGCGCAGCGCACCATTTTGTCGATGCGCCTCCGCAAATTACCTGCGCTACCCTTGCTTCACGGAGCAGTAGCTCGGTAAATTGCGTGGGCGCTCCGGCAAAATGCCCGGCGTAAGCGCGTGCAATTTAAATGATCCCGTAGGGGGCGTGGATCATTTAAATTAGGCGCCCGCACCGAGCGTAGTGCGCATGCTCCGTCGGGAAACTTTCCCGACGTGCATTGCGGTAAATGACGCCGCAAGGACGTCATTTGCTTCAAAGTGAACGTGAATGGCGTCCAGCGCCATTCACGATTCACTTACACAAACAACGTAAATTTCAAATTTCACGACGCGGGAACGACAGGTATACGTAGCATTGGCTGCCCCTGCTAATAGCAGGGGCAGCCTTACGCAAAAACCAACGTACGCAAACGACGTAAACTGCGTACGCAGGGCTTGCGTAGGGTTGTGAATCGGCGTTAGTATGCAATCTGCGTAAGAATGCAGCCTAAGATATGACGGCATAAGGAGCCTTATGCCAGTCATTTCTTAGGCTGCAGTCGGTGTATCGAGGTTCCTGAATCAGGAGCATTCGATACGCAATTGCGCTTATCGTATGCACCTGTGCATAGAAACCAATCAGCTTCCAGCTTTTATTGTCAAAGCTTTTTTCAAAGCACCTTGCAAGACAAAGGCATAATGAGCTAGTATGCATAGCATACTAACTCATGATGAAGTACTTACCTGAGATCGAAGCCCCCGCAGCGGTGCTCGTTGTTTTCCTCAGTCTACGCCACCTCTCCAGCAGTGACTTCTGCATATCGCGGCTCTGGCACTGTGACTGGCCGGAGCTGCATTGACGTCGCTCCAGCGCAGCTGTATCGGCATGATCGCCTTCACTAACGGCACGCTAAGTGTGCCTGCGCCGTAGACATTGGTGCAGTCTTTTCTCCAAATTTTTTGCACCTACAGGTAAGTCTTAATCTAGGCTTACCTGTAGGTTAAAGTGGTCTATAAGGGTTTACAACCACTTTAATTGAACAAGCTGAAGTTAGAAGCCGATTGGCCACCATGCACAGCTGCACCAGATTCTGTGTGCTCCAGTTTTAGTAAATCTCCCCCAATATATATTCTGGTGACAGGCAGACAGGGAGCCTAGGACAGTGATGGGGTTAGTTTGAGTTTTTTTCTGTTCCTGACAGTATTACATAGACCTGTCATGAATGAAATATAAGCACTGCCATCCCTCTGAAACTGGTACTTGTCTTGTGGTCATGCCAACAATCAATTCTTCAATTGTTGGCAAGCACCTTTCCATTAGGGTTGTCCCGATACCACTTTTTTGAGACCGAGTACAAGTACCGATACTTTTTTTCAAGTACTCGCCGATACCGATTACCGATACTTTTTTTAATGTCATGTGACCGTATTTTTATTTATTTATTTTTACAATTTTTTTTTTTTTTTTTTTACAGTGATTTTTTTTGTTTTTGTTTTTTGTGTGTGTTTTTTAGGGGGAGGGGGTGGATTGTCAGTGTGTTTTTTTATTTTTTTTATTTCAATTTTATTTTTAAAAAAAAATATTTATTGCAATTTTTTTTTTTTTTAATCAGCCCTGTTGGGGGTCTTTGGAGAGATATTAGGGGTCTTAATCTGACATCTCCCCTTTAAGACAGAGAAAGGGACGAAGGACACAGATTTCTTTCTCTGCAGCCTCAGCTGAAATGAATAGAGGGAAGCTCCTCTCCATTCATAAACTGAAGCATCGTAAACACAGGTTACGATGCTCAGTTATATGAATGGACAGAGTCACTGATCACGGACTCTGTTCATTCTGAAAAGGTGGGATCCGGATTTAGCGGCTCCTACCTCCGCTCTCCATCCTGACAAATTGACAGCACGGAACACGGGGGAAAGAGAGCACAGCACGGAACACGGGGGAAAGAGAGCACAGCACGGAACACGGGGGAAAGAGAGCACAGCAGGGAACACGGGGGAAAGAGAGCACAGCACGGAACACAGGGGAAAGAGAGCACAGCACGGAACACGGGGGAAAGAGAGCCAGCTTTATCTTTACGCCGGCGTATGTCTTACGTAAACGGCGTAACTAATTGCGACGGGCGTACGCCCGTTCGTGAATCGGCGTATCTTGCTCATTTACATATTCCACGCGGAAATCAACGAAAGGGCCACCTAGCGGCCAGCGTAAATATGCACCCCAAGATACAACGGCGTAGGAGACTTACGCCGCTCGTATCTTGGCCAAATCTATGCGCAAGTGATTCTATGAATCAGGCGCATAGATACGACGGCGGCCATTCGGACTTACGACGGCGTATCTGGAGATACGCCGTCGTAAGTCTTTGAGAATCTGGCCCTAAGTGTTGAAACCTGTTCCAGATGTACATGCAAAGTGCTTTGAACCAACACAATTCAGTGCTAAATAGGGGAAGGAAAACATCTTACCTTTGATGATCTACATTGGTTCATCAGGTCTATGTACTGGTTCCTTCCAATACCGAGAAGCCTAAGACCTTTGTGAAATAAGAACGGGGCGTTAAACTTCATTTGAAAATTTCACAATTCTTTTATCAAGTCCTTAAATAAGCAATCCAATATTCAAAATGTGATATAAAAAAGGGACAGTTGTATCACGATAAACCAGCATTACAGAGGCCTGGTATAAGGCCAAGATTTAAAGCGGAGGTCCGGTTAAAAAAAAAAATAATTAAAAGTCAGCAGTTACTAACACTGTAGCTGCTGACTTTTTAAAGCGGAGGTTCACCGCTAAAATGCAATTTTTACCCTTAGAGTGATGATCGTTGTGTCTAGGGGAATCGGCTAGTTGTTTTAAAATCGAACCTGTACTTACCTTTTTAGAGAGCGATCTTCTCCGCCACTTCCGGGTATGGGCTGCGGGACTGGGCGTTCCTTCTTGATTGACAGTCTTCCGACAGGCTTTCGACGGCCGCATCCATCGCGTCACGATTTTCCGAAAGTAGCAGAACGTCGGTGCGCAGGCGCAGTATAGAGCCGCACCGACGTTTGGCTTCTTTCGGCTACTAGTGACGCGATGTATGCGACCGTCGGAAGCCTCTCGGAAGACTGTCAATCAAGAAGGAACGCCCAGTCCCGAAGACCCATACCCGGAAGCGACGGAGAAGATCGCCCTCTACAACGGTAAGTACTGCTCGGGTTTTAAAACAACTAGCCGATTCCCCTAGACACAACGAGCATCCATCTAAGGGAATCAAAGGTAAAAAAAACATTTATGGGAGAACTCCCGCTTTAATAAGGTGTCCGCGATGTCGGCAGCCGAGCAATCGCTCGTGTCTCGGCTGCCCCGCCGCCGACCTCGGTGAGGGAATCAGGAAGTGAAGCGTTGCGGCTTCACCGCCCAATTTCCTACTGCCGGCGCTACGTGAATGGGCGATGTCTCCTGGGACACACACAAGGTCCCAGAAGATATCGCTCCCCCATTCCCCAGGAGGCAGCGCGAGGTGAAGAAAGAAGACGGACCGCGGATCAGGAAGTGGCAGATTAGGACGATCTGCCTAGCAACGGGTACTTTTTTTGCAGCATTTTTTTTTTTTTTTTTTTTTTTTTAGGGTGGAGCTCCGCTTTAAGTTGAACTGGCTCAGGCACCCATGTGCAAGAACCCAAAAACACACCGTAACGGTCAATGATTTTATTGATCTTCTCAAGAGCTTGGAACTGGAGAGGCTCCAAACAGGACTGGTCTGCCCAGGAAAAAAGTGTGCAGCCTTAAAAGTGTCAGCTCACCTTTCAGAAAAGATGAACCAACACTGTACACCCTCCACTTGCTTTGGATCCCAGAGTACTTACCTGCTGTGGGTGGAGAGCTGTCAGCGCCCATGAAGCCAGTGTGGCGGCCTTGGGATGTAACATCTCCGCTCTTCTCCCTCTTCATTCTGCAGGACTTCTGGGACTGCTCAGGGTGCTTCTGATTGGTCAGACAATCAGAAGTGCTCTGATCTGTCCCCAAGTCTTGGAGACTGAAGTCCAGAGCAATCCCTGCAGAAGCCTCTAAAATACATATATTGCTCCCATTTGCATTACACACACATATTCTTCTGACAGGTATCTGCCACCTTAAAGGGGAGTTCCACGCTATTTTTAGTTTATTAAAAGTCAGCAGCTACAGAAAGCATAGCTGCTGACTTTTATTAAACAGCCACTCATCTGTCCCACAGTCCAGAGATGTGGCCACATGGAGGCCTGCTCCTCTCCCCCTCCCCGCGGCGCCTCCATTGGAACTGTGGGCACCCGGCCATGACAGCTTGTGGCTTCACCGCCGGGCACGCACTGCCCATGTGCGAGCCGCCCTGCGCTCTCGGAGTGGATAGACGATCTTCTGGGATCTGTCATGTGTCCCAGGAGATCGTCTAGAGGGAGAAGCCGTCTAGGGGGAGTCACCTAGGCGGCCCTCTGGGCAGAAGTGGGACAGGAAGTCTGCTTCAAAATAAAGAACCCCAAAAAAATGACATGCCAAATGTAAGGGGGGCGAGGATTACTTAAAGTGGAAGTTCCACTTTTGAGTGGAATGCCGCTTTAACGATGTTGTAAACCCTTCCAATCCACTTTTTACTACAGGTAAACCTATAATAAGTCTTACCTGTAGCTACCGTGGATATCTTCTTAGTCCCCTTTCACACTTATACGACTTGTCCCGCGATTTTGGACGACAAAATTGTATGATAAGTTATTCTCCATGATTTTCAATGACTACTATTAATACTGGAACGACTTTAAGTCGTGCCTACTTCAAAGTAGTCCCTGCACTACTTTGGTCCGATTTTGATGCCACTTACACAGGCATTCATTGAAATCGCGGCAAAAACACAGCTGCGAAATCGCAGTAAAATCACGCGACTTTTAAGTCGCACAAGTGTGAAAGGGGCATAAATAGCATTTTTAATGGACCACATTAAAATCGCAGTGCATGCGTATTTGTTTCCTTTTGAAGTCTATGGAACCAAAAATGCAACCTGCTACGGGCAAAAACGTTCCCAACCCTTTCCAAAAAATGCACCAGTTGAAAAAGCACAGATGTGAACGTGACCCATAGGAAGTCATGTTAAATGCACTGTAGTGCATTTCAGAAAATCTGTAAAAACGCAAAAAGGGGGAACCTAGCTTATCTGCACGTCAATCATCTACGCCTCTTCATAGGAACGCCTATTCCCCGCGGGAGTGAGAAAAGAAAAAGAAAAAATACCACCATACTGCACATGTTGGAAGTATGCTGGATGTAATGGTATATAATTGTTTTAGGGTGAACCTCCGCTTTAAGTAAGGGAATCAGAAAGCCTGGTTCCCTACTGCGCATGCGCGAGTCGTGCTGTGCATTCTGAGTGGTCCCTGCTGTCTTCTGGGACCTGTGTGTCTCCCAGAGACATGGCGTAGATCGCCAAAACTGCAGCGATCTATCGCTGGAAGTGGGAGCAAATACAGTGCCTTGCGAAAGTATTCGGCCCCCTTGAACTTTGCGACCTTTTGCCACATTTCAGGCTTCAAACATAAAGATATAAAACTGTAATTTGTTTTTGAAGAATCAACAACAAGTGGGACACAATCATGACGTGGAACGAAATTTATTGGATATTTCAAACTTTTTAAAAAAAATAAAAAACTGAAAAATTGGGCGTGCAAAATTATTCAGCCCCTTTACTTTCAGTGCAGCAAACTCTCCCCAGAAGTTCAGTGAGGATCTCTGAATGATCCAATGTTGACCTAAATGACTAATGATGATAAATAGAATCCACCTGTGTGTAATCAAGTCTCCGTATAAATGCACCTGCACTGTGATAGTCTCAGAGGTCCGTTTAAAGCGCATGAAGAACAAGGAACACACCAGACAGGGCCGAGATACTGTTGTGGAGAAGTTTAATGCCGGATTTGGATACAAAAAGATTTCCCAAGCTTTAAACCTCCCAAGGAGCACTGTGCAAGCGATTATATTGAAATGGAAGGAGTATCAGACCACTGCTAATCTACGAAGACCTGGCCGTCCCTCTAAACTTTCAGCTCATACAAGGAGAAGACTGATCAGAGATGCAGCCTAGAGGCCCATGATCACTCTGGATGAACTGCAGAGATCTACAGCTGAGGTGGGAGACTCTGTCCACAGGACAACAATCAGTCCCTGTATACTGCACAAATCTGGCCTTTATGGAAGAGTGGCGAGAAGAAAGCCATTTCTTAAAGATATCCATAAAAAGTGTTGTTTAAAGTTTGCCACAAGCCACCTGGGAGACACAAACATGTGGAAGAAGGTGCTCTGGTCAGATGAAACCAAAATCCAACTTTTTGGCAACAATGCAAAACGTTATGTTTGGCGTAAAAGCAACACAGCTCATCACCCTGAACACACCATCCCCACTGTCAAACATGGTGGTTTTTATTTGTTAAAAAAGTTTGAAATATGCAATAAATTTTGTTCCACTTCATGATTGTGTCCCACTTGTTGATTCTTCAAAAAAAATTACAGTTTTATATCTTTATGTTTGAAGCCTGAAATGTGGCAAAAGGTCGCAAAGTTCAAGGGGGCCGAATACTTTCGCAAGGCACTGTAAATGTATTAGGCTGGGTTCACACTACGATTTTCCCGTCCGTCAGCCGCATACGATTTCAGTATTGAAAACGTACGGGCACGGACGGGAAAACGTATAGATAGACAATGCATTGCAAATCGTATGCACTCAGATGCATCCGGGTGCGTACGATTTGCTGGCAAAACGTTTTTTAAACGTACGCAAAACCGTGTTCAACCACGGTTTTGCGGTCGTTTTTAAAACAGTATGGCAACCGCATACGTTTTCCTTTAACATTAATGTCAATGGAAAACGCACATATGTGCGGTTCCATACGTTCCCGTCCGTTTCAGCCGCATACGGTTTTTCATATAAATCGTATGCGGCTGACGGACGGGAAAACCGTAGTGTGAACCCAGCCTTAGACAGGTATCTGCTCCCCCTGAAAGGTGCCAAATGTGACACCAGAGGGGGGGAGGGACCGGATAAGCAAAAGTACCATTTTCGGGTGGAACTCTGCTTTAAAAGGTCATGTTACTTTTTTTCTTTTACAGCTTCTATGAAAAGATCTGCTGGTGTTTGTTATTATGATTATGAAGCATAACTCCTTCATAATATCATATCCTTTTTTTTTTTGGTTACACTGTAAAGGGCGTGTTCCTTTTTCTGTGGAAATAAAAATTCACTCTTCCAGAACATCTTTGTGATGGTTGAATGAACTTCCCTTTTCTGCAGAGGAAAGTCGCACATTTCTTTTTGCAAAATGTAATCATGAAATAGCCCAGTGATGAGGCAATCACAACGATACATGGACAAATCAATTCCGCTCCAGTCAAAACAGTTTTCTTTTTTGGGGGGGTAAACTGGGAGAAAACAAGAACCTATGTTAAAGTGGATGTAAACCCCCCATACACCCAGTGAAGTGAACAGCCTCAGGTGATACACAGAGATTAACCAAATCTCCCTACATAGGTTTTACATGTATATCTACTGGGGTAGTTTCACAAAGAGATACGCCGTCGTATCTCTGAGATCCGACGGTCGGATCTATGTGACTGATTCATAAGAATCAGTTACGCATAGATCTCCCTTAGATCCGACAGGTGTAAGTGACTTACACCGTCGGATCTTAGGCTGCAATCTTCCGCTGGCCGCTAGGTGGCGTTTCGTGTTTTACTTGCGACGAATATGCAAATGAGGAGATACGCCGATTCAGAAACAAACACCCGTCGCTTTTTTTTTACGTCATTTGCGTTCGGCTTTTTCCGGCGTATAGTTACCCCTGCTATATGAGGGGTAGCTAATGTTAAGTATGGCCGTCGTTCCCGCGCCGAGTTTTGAATTTTTACGTCGTTTGCATAAGTCGGTCGCGAATACGGATGGACGTAATTTACGTTCACGACGAAACCAATGACGTCCTAGCGACGTCATTGGGAGCAATGCACGCAGGGAAATGTAGCCGGCGGCGCATGCGCATTTAAATCAGCGCGGGGACACGCCCGATTTAAATACTACACTCCCCCTAGCCGCGGAATTTGAATTCCGCCAGGGGATTTACGATCCGCCGGCGCAAGTTTCGAGGTAAGTGCTTTGTGAATACTGCACTAGCCTCTCAAAATTGCGCCGGCGGATCGGAAATCAGATAGATTATGTGGATCTAAAGATCCGCTAATCTATCTGAATCTACCCCACTGTCTTCATTCACATTTATATTATCGTGTTAGTAAATTTTCTCTTCTTGTTTAACACAGAGTGTAATGTCTGGGCATACAGCCAAGATAGCCAACATTGCTGATAGGAGGAAAGGCACACACCCCCTCTCATCATAGGCAGAGACTCTCAGAGGTGTTTTGTAATAGGACCTGCTCTCTACTAATCTATTTCAGCAACCTCCCCTGACAGAAATTTCAGGCTGCTTTTACCCATGTCAGAGAATTTGTCAGGAGTTCTCAGGCTGATAACAAAGGAACAGTTCAGGAGAGAGCTAAGGGACTTGGCTCATTGAACAGAGATAACAAAACACTGCAGATATGTGCCCAGCTCTAATTTCATAAATCTGGTTTACATCCACTTTAAGCTTTTACTGATGACCTGATTCCTGTAGGGGAGATTTCCATTAACTTCCTATCAAGGCAGAGGAAAGGGGCAAAATGCAGTTTTATCACGGTGAGGAAGGGGTAAGTCTTCCAAGAATGTTTTTATTACGGCCTGGGACTCCTTGTCCCGGTGACAACCTCTTCCCCGATTTTGTTTCCTGGCATCATAGACACAAGAATTAAAGGGAAATTTCAACTCTTATCCCTCCACTCTACTCCCACAATCCTTCCTCTGTCATTGCTACCACCAAAATACCAGGGCCCAGATCCACGAAGAACTTACGGCGGCGTATCTATTGATACGCCGCAAAAGTTCTACGATGCGCCGTCGTATCTTTGTTTTGTATTCACAAAACAAGATACGCCTGAATGCGGGCTAGATCCGACTGACGTACGTCTTAGTACGCCGTCGGATCATAGGTGCATATTTATGCTGGCCGCTAGGTGGCGCTTCCGTTGATTTCTGCGTAGAGTATGCAAATTAGCTAGATACGCCGATTCTCAGAACGTACGTCCGCCCGGCACATTTTCCGGCGTATAGTTACCCCTGCTCAATGAGGCGTACGCAATGTTAAGTATGGACGTCGGGCCAGCATCGAATTTTCTGTCGTTTGCGTGAAACGTTCGCGAATAGGGCTTTGCGTAAATTACGTTCACGTCGTCTAGGCATTAAGCGGGCGTAATTTAATTAGAAAATTCAACGTGATACTGAGCATGCGCCATTCGACAAAAGCGTAATTTACGTGGGGTCATGCTTAGTTTACATAAAACACGCCCCCGTTCCCCATTTGATTTAGGCGCGCTTACGCCGGAAAAATTTACGCTACGCCGCCGTAAATTTAGACGCAAGTGCTTTGTGAATACAGCACTTGCCTCTCAAAGTTGCGGCGGCGTAGCGTAACTACGATACGCTACGCCCGCTTAATTTTACGCCTATCTACGTGGATCTGGCCCCAGGTGTCAGAGGCCAGCGACACCATCCCCTCCATCAAGTAAGGGTACTTGGGCCTGATGATTGACCGCTAGGAGCAAACATTGCATCATGGGAAGAGGTCACATGCCGCCCCCCTGGCTGCAATGGAGGAAGAGGTGCCAGGGGGGCACTGGAGAGGTGGTCACCAGTGGGTTGGGGGGGGGGGGCACCTTCACATACATACTGCCACTTTGCCCAGGCAATTAACATTATCAGATGGAATTCAGGAATGTAAGCGCTGTACCCTAACCTGAAAACCTTCTCAAAATTGAGAAGAGACGTTTTTAGAACTGTAGGAAAGGGAAGCTCTAGATCAGTGGTTCTCAACCTGGGGGTCAAATGATGATTTACCAGGGGTCACCGAATCCTGGGCTGTTCATGGAGCCCGCACTTCTGCATTTTCACTATAGCATGACAGGCAGAGGAACAGACGGCTTGGTCATTGACAAAATACAAAAAGGAACGGTGAAGCAGATCAGCCGGCCAAACTCTGGCGGTTCTCTGCTCCAGGACACAAGTACAAATTCTAGATGCTCTTTCTGTAACAAGGGCATCACAGGGAACATGAGGGTCTAAACCAGGGGTGTCAAACTCAATTTTATCCTGGGCCGCATCAGCATTAGGGGTGCAACTGATCAAAAAACTCACGGTTCAAGTCGATCCTCGGATCACGAGTCACGGATCGGATCATTTTTCGGATCGGCAAAAAAAAAAAATAAAAAAAATTCTCCCCCACTGTAATATCCACATCTCCCCCACTGCAGTGGCGTCACTAGGGTTGGTGTCACCCGGTGCAGAAAAAAATGGTGTCCCTCCCCCTCAGTAAAGAACCCCCTCACCCCCCCCCCAGGTAGTACAGACCCCCCCCCCAGGTAGTAACAGGCAGACACCCCCCCCAGGTAGTAACAGGCAGACACCCCCCCCAGTTAGTAACAGGCAGACCCCCCCCCCCCAGGTAGTAACAGGCAGACACCCCCCCCCCAGGTAGTAACAGGCAGACACCCCCCCCCCAGGTAGTAACAGGCAGACCCCCCCCCCCCCAGGTAGTAACAGGCAGACACCCCCCCTCAGGTAGTAACAGACAGACACCCCCCCCCCCAGGTAGTAACAGGCAGACACCCCCCCCCAGGTAGTAACAGGCAGACACCCCCCCCCCCAAGTAGTAACAGGCAGACACCCCCCCCCCCCCCCAAGTAGTAACAGGCAAACACCCCCCCAAGTAGTAACAGGCAGACACCCCCCCCCCAGGTAGTGCAGACAAGCCCCCCCCCCAGGTAGTGCAGACTAGCCCCCCCAGGTAGTACTCCCAGCGGTGTGTCCCACGAGTGCTGGTGCCTCCTCCTCTGTGGGTGTAAACAGAGAGGAGGGCTGCCGCCGGGTGTACCAAGATTGCCGCGGCTCCGGAGCTAGGCCGAAGCCGCTGCCTTTCCTAATGTTATGGACGCGGCTTCGACCTAGCTCCGGAGCCGCGGCCATAACATTAGGAAAGGCAGCGGCTTCGGCCTAGCTCCGGAGCCGCGGCAATCCGCGGGTCACAGTGTGTGCCGATCCGAATGGGGTGACCCGCACGGATCACGGATCAACTGTGATCCGTTGCACCACTAATCAGCATTATGATTGCCCTCAAAAGGGCCGGCTGTATCGGTAAGAATAGATGTCCTGCGCATCCCCTCCCCTTACATTAGATGTCAAGAGCCACCCCACCATCAGAAGTTGAGTCCTCCACTCTCCCTTACATCACAGTGCACCCCCTTACCTTATGCCGTAGCTGGGGAAAAAATAGATGCATTGCTTGAAAGCAGAAAGTAGGGGTCTGGAGGAGGAATGAAGCTCTCCTGCAGCTGCAGGAAAGGTGCGAGGGCCACATGAAATGGCCTGGAGGGCCGGATTCGGCCCGCGGGCCTTGTATTTGACACCTGTGGTCTAAACTCATTGTTTTTACTTTAGCTACACTTTAAGCAATAAGGAAAGAAAGCCATAGACTAGAGAGAGTTGTACTCACAATCTGCGGCGGTAAAGTTTGGCAAGGAATCATAACTTTTTTCACTGTTCATAATGTCCTGTAAAGTAGAGGAAAGAAATTTTTTAACAGTGGCTCTACATATAAGAAACCCCTAACTGTATAATTAAAAGGATACCTGACCCCAATCAATCATGCAAATTAAATTCACTTCTGCGAATCTCAATCCTGCACATAAGACTAGGCGCTTTAGCGTTAAAAAAAGGGCTGCATCTGCAATCCCAATGTGAAAGCCCAAATGATTTCACACTAAGGCGCCTGAAAAACGCACCAGTGTGAAAGGGGTTAGCGTTAAAAAAAGCGCCTGTAAAGCGCCTGAAAGAAGCTGCATCTGCAATCCCAATGTGAAAGCTTTTTTTTGCATCACTTACTTTGCCAGCTTTTTGTTGCCCTGTCCCAACTTTTTGGAGACGTGTTGCTACCATAAATTTCAAAATGATCTTATTTTTTTTTCCTAAAATTTTACATTTTCTCAGTTTAAACATTTGATATGTTTTCTATTTTCTACTGTGAATAAAATATGGGCTCATGGGATTGCAATGAATTTCAAATCTCCTTTTTATGTCGATTTTACAAAGCGTCCCAACTTTTTTAGAATTGGGGTTGTGTGTTTGTGTGTGCGCGCGCGCGTGCATGTGTATGTATGTATATATATAAGAGCTGTACGATTAATCGTTATGAATCCCGATCTTCAAAACAGCATGTCACCATCTTTCTTACAAGTGCAGAGAGTTCTCACAGCTGGAAAAACTAAATCCAGGCAGCCTGCCAAGTTTTATTACAACAAAGGAATAAGTAGAAACATGTTGGCCCGGATTCACAGACACTGGCGCATATTTATGCCGCCATAGCGTATCTCCTTTACGCTACGCCGAAGCAGCGCAGAGAGGCAAGCACTGAATTCACAAAGCCAGTGCTTCCAAATCTGCGCTGGGTTTCCAAGGTGTAAGTGGAAGTGGGCGTGAGCCATGCTAATGAGGCGTGACCCCATGCAAATGATAGGCCGAGCGCCAGACAGATACGCATCGCTAACTGCGCATGCGCCATCCCATGGGCACATCTCAGTGCGCATGCTCACAATCACGTCGGAACAACTGCCTACGGCGTGAACGTAACCCACGCCCAGTCATATTCACGTCCTACGTAAACTACGTAAAATACGTTGGCTTGTGTTCCCTGGTGCAGCCCTTTGCATGGATGCTGCCGAGTTACACCTCCTTTATGGGGCATAACTTTACGCCGGACGTATGACTTTACGCGCACTGCGTCGGACGGACGTACGTTCGTGAATCGGTGAATCTCCCTCATTTGCATATGTGAATAGAAAATCAATGGGTGCGCCAAATACGTCCAGCGTAAATATGCGCCCACTCTAAGCCGGTCGGATGAACCTATTTTCTGGCGTATCGTAGTTTTGTGGGCATGGCGCATAGATACGACGGCGCATATTTGCACTTACGCGGCGTATCTCGAGATACACCGGTGCAAGTGCTTTGTGAATCCGGGCCAAAGTATCTCTTTGTTCTTTTATCAAAAGGAAAGAACTCCAGCGTGTATATTTAACCATTTAAAGACCAAACCTTTTCTGACATTTGTTGCTAGAAAATTGGAACACCCAAACATGATATATTTGTTTTTTAGCAGAGACCCTAGAGAATAAAATGGTGGTTGTTGCAATATTTTACGTCACACCGTATTTGCGCAGCGGTTTTTAAAATGCATTTTTTTGGGGAAAAAAAATACACTTTAATGAATTAAAATAAAACGAAACAGTAAAGTTAGCCCAATTTTTTTTGTATAATGTCTAAGAAGATGTTACACCGCAAGAATCGTGAGATAATCGTGATCTTTATTCTAAGCAAAAAAAAATTGCGATTCTCATTTTAGCCAGAATCATGCAGCTCTATTATACACACACACACACACATTATATATATATATATATATATATATATATATATATATATATATATATATATATATATATATATATATATATACATACATACACACACATACATTTTATATATATATATATATATATATATATATATATATATATATATACACATACACATACACACACACACATACATACATACACACTGTATACACACCTACCTCCATTATTCCTATATAGTAGGAGAAGGGTGTTATCCGGAGGCCCTTCACCATGATGTCAGACAGATGGTATGGATAGAGCATCAAATGCTCCCGGCTGTATTTCAGGAGTTCCTCGTAGTATTTCCGTTCATCTTTCTTCACATGTTTTACTGTACACAAAAAAATAAAATGTGTTATATATCATTAATAAGAAAAGGGCTAGACCAGGGTATAGACCAGACCTGGGCAAACTACGGCCCGCGGGCCGTATACGGCCCGGCGGACCTTTTAATCTGGCCCCCACCGCCGAAATCGCCGCCGCTGCCACGTTAATCACTGCGGCGGGGAACATTACAGACAGCGTTCGTTTGAACAGCTGTTTTCCCCGCCGCGCATAGACACTCCCCCTTGGACGGATCTGTCCAATCGCGAGCAGGGGGGAGTCACATAGACACTCCCCCTTGCTCGCGATTGGACAGATCCGTCCAAGGGGGAGTGTCTATGCGCAGCGGGGAAAACAGCTGTTCAAACGAACGCTGTCTGTAATGTTCCCTGCTGTGGTGATAACAGTAGGCAGCATGCCTGGAATCGGCAAGGTGTCTGCACACAGACAGTGAGATTCCTGAGCAGTCCTTGCAGGCACGGTGGGGAGGAGAGGGGGGCACCAGATGCGAGCTGCACTATGCTCAGAACACTCAGGAGAAGCTCTTCAGCATCTTATCTTGCCCAGCTGTCACACTACCCCGTGTTCTGAACTCTTATACAGCCCGCACACTGAACTGAGTGCCTCATTCTCTGTAGCTGCAGCCGTACTAGACAGGAGAAGGAGGTTTGGCTGCTGTCCAAGGCAGAGTGATCAGTCAGAGCAGCAGTGAGGGTGGGCGGAGCAAGAAGATAACGTTCTCTCAGCAGCCCCTGTCCAGCCCAGCAGTCACCAGAACTCACCCCAGGCCAGCTAAGAAGTTCCTGAATCAAGCCTTGGAAGCTGCCAGGTGAAATGCCAACTTATATTTGTAGAACAAGTTAGGTTAGTGTCAGCTTGTTTCTGTGCCATGGTCTGTCTGTAATCAGTGTTTGCAGATTACTGTTTAATTATCAGTATCCAGCAACTCTGATAAAACCTCAGACCAGGACAATTCTACTACTTCCCAGGCTCATTACAAATCTCTAATGGACATTTTTAAGGCTACATGTTTTGATTGCAAAGGAGGTGAGCATCTGCAAAAATTCATGTCTGACCAAGCATGTGATCAGTTACAAATTATTTAAGGTCAGTTACAAATGTCTAAAAATCTCTCTTGCTCAGTATAAATCATTTTGGGCATTCTGTATGTAGCTGTTAATTTTTTACAAGAAATCTGTATTTTAGGCTAACTGAAGACACTCAAAATTTAGCACAGTTTGGCATCTTCACCCTGGTCACCAGATAACCTTGTCCCGGCACTGGCAGCATTGCAAGGTCAGTGTCACTGGGCACAATAGGAGACAGTAGCATTTGTATGGCCACAAAGAGTTATATGGACAGAATATCATCTTTATGCCATTGTGCCCATATAACTGCTATTGTGCCTAATATAGATGATGTTGCACCCATATAGAGGCACACCAGAATCTATATGGGCACTAAAGCAGCTATATGGGCATAACAGCATAAAGATGCTTTTGTGTCCATATAGATTTTAAAATCTCCACTGGCTTGAGCCAATGCTGCACCATGCAGGTGTAGTTTTTTTTTTAATGGATTGATTGCTTAATTGCATGTTTATTTATACCTTTACTTGCTGTGGTCGCTCGCAGCATATTTTTCATGGTTCTGCATGTGGCTCAGATCGCTACAGCAAATCCAGGTACACTCTCTCCCCAAAAAGTGCCAAATGTGGCAGAGGAAGGGAGGAGGGTGCAAACAAGTGGAGCTTCCCCTTTTGGGTCGAGCTCTGCTTTAAAACTGCCACAAGCTACCAATAAGGAGGGTAGATTGAAAGTAGAATTCCAGCTTACGCTAGCCTTAAAAACTTCCCCCGCCCCCTTACCCCTAACACCTATGCGGACTAACCTATTTTCAGACTGTTCCAATCTGGTCATGTTATCTCACCTGTGTGATCCAGCAGCGTATGCAGGGGAGAGGAGCGAGCACCAATAACAACTGTGACATGGGAATCGATGGGTGACATCTGCTCATCAGGCTTTATCAGCCATCGCCAAGCACTTTCTCCCATGTAGCCGCTGTTGACTGACAAAGGTAAGATCACACGACCAGACCTTAAAATGTTGCCCCCCTCTGAAAAAAGTTCTGCAGACGCCCATGGTAGGCAGGGCAGCCACTTGTGCAGCCACTTGTGCCAACACACGCAGCCACTGTGCCACCATAAATTGTCGCCACTGTGCCCATCACACGCAGCCACTGTGCCAATCACACGCAGCCACTGTTCCCATCAAACGCAGCCACTGTGCCAATCACACGCAGCCACTGTGCAATCAATTGTTGCCACTGTTCCCAAACGCAGCCACTGTGCCAATCACACGCAGCCACTGTGCCCATCACACGCAGCCACTGTGCAATCAATTGTCGCCACTGTTCCCAAACGCAGCCACTGTGCCAATCACACGCAGCCACTGTGCCAATCACACGCAGCCACTGTGCAATCAATTGTCGCCACTGTTCCCAAACGCAGCCACTGTGCCAATCACACGCAGCCACTGTGCCAATCACACGCAGCCACTGTGCCAATCACACGCAGCCACTGTGCCAATAACACGCAGCCACTGTGCCCATCACACGCAGCCACTCTGCCCATCACACGCAGCCACTGTGCCAATCACACGCAGCCACTGTGCCAATCACACGCAGCCACTGTGCCCATCAAACGCAGCCGCTGTGCCATCACATGCAGCCACTGTGCCAACACACGCAGTCACTGTGCCATCAATTGTTGCCACTGTGCCCATCACATGCAGCCACTGTGCCATCACACGCAGCCACTGTGCCATCACATGCAGCCACTGTTTAATCAATTGTTATTGATTAAACAGTGGCTGCCTGTCCCCAGCGTCTGTCCCCCTCCTGTGCCATGTCCCCAGCCTCTGTCCCCCTCCTGTGTCATGTCCCCCTCCTGTGTCATGTCCCCAGCCTCTGTCCCCCTCCTGTGTCATGTCCCCAGCCTCTGTCCCCCTCCTGTGTCATGTCCCCAGCCTCTGTCCCCCCTCCTGTGTCATGTCCCCAGCCTCTGTCCCCCTCCTGTGTCATGTCCCCAGCCTCTGTCCCCCTCCTGTGTCATGTCCCCAGCCTCTGTCCCCCCTCCTGTGTCATGTCCCCAGCCTCTGTCCCCCTCCTGTGTCATGTCCCCAGCCTCTGTCCCCCTCCTGTGCCATGTCCCCAGCCTCTGTCCCCCTCCTGTGCCATGTCTATAACAAGTACTCGTACCAGTTGTCCAACAATGATATTTACTGCTTTTTATAAAGAAATACAATTGATTTTATGCAGTATTGAGTTTAGCCTTTTGGCCCGGCCCTCCAAAATATTTTTAGTTTCTCATGTGGCCCCATCGAAAAAATAATTGCCCACCCCTGGTATAGACACTGGGGTCACAAAAGTAGTTACTTCCACAGACTACACGGTTTTGACACAGGTTTAGAAAAATATAAAAAAAATAATGTGTTTATCTATACTCATAAATCATTCAAATATGGCAATATTTATCTAAAAAAAAAAAAGAATATAAAATATATCCTTCACTACACCTACAGTGTTTCCCCTGAAAGTAAGACATCCCCCAAAAATAAGACCTACTTACAGTTTTGCCTCTCGCTGAAATATAAGGCATCCCCCCGAAAATAAGACCTCCCCAATAATAGGGCCTCCCCCGAACATAAAGGCATCCCGAAAATAATAAGGCCCCCGAAGTTACCGTAACTCTGTACCCTGGACCGTAGCGGCGGTTGCGGCCGCGCAGCTTACTATTGGCCGCAGCGTAGACGGAGCAGACAGGAATAGCTAGATTCAGAAAGACTAAGTCTGAATCTGCGCCCACCTAAGTTTAAAGTGTATTCTCAAACAGAGATACACTTAAACCTATCTAAGATAGGACGGCTTGCGCCGTCCTATCTTAGGGTGCAATATTTAGGCTGGCCGCTAGGTGGCGCTTCCATTGCCGGCGGCGTAGAATATGTAAATCACTAGATACGCCGATTCACGAACGTACGCCCGCCCAACACAGTACAGATACGCCGTTTACGTAACGCTTTATCAGGTCTAAAGTTATTCCATCAAATAGTTGGAATAGTAATGTTAAAGTATGGCCGCCAGTCCCGCTTCGAAATTCGAAAATTTTACGTCATTTGCGCAAGTCGTCAGTGAATAGGGATCTACGTCGTTTAGGTACACGTCAAAATCAATAGGCCCGTGAGGCGGACTTAGCCGCAATGCACACTGGGAAATGTAGGCTCACGGCGCATTCGCAGTTCCAAAAAAACGTCAATCACGGCAGGTCAAGCTCCATTAACATAAAACACGCCCCCTCGGCCAAATTTGAATTAGCCGCCTTACGCCTGCCCGATTTACGCTACGTCGCCGTAACTTAGCAGGCAAGTACTTTGAGAATCATGTACTTGCCTCACTAACTTACGGCAGCGTAGTGTAAAAACGATACGCTACGCCGCCGCAAAGTTAGGACGCCCTACCTGAATCCAGCTAGAAGTGTGTGGTCTCTTTTCATCAGAGAGCCCGTGCCACCGCCAGGACAAGCTGCCGCCTACTGCTCGCTCTGCCCTGACGGAGTCTGGCCGACTCACAATTAGACAGTGAGTAGCGCGGAGCAGGAGTCGGGCAGAATATGTGGACACACAGGGGTGACTGAGGTAGGGGGGGAAATGTCTGATAAAGGGGTGGGGGGATGTCTGGTGAAGGTGTCCACTGGCACAGGGGTGGGGGGAGGGGAATCACTTAAAATGACACAGGAGGATCAGAAATAAGACATCCCCTGAAAAAAAGACCCAGCGCATTTTTGGAAGCAAAAATTAATACAAGACAACTGCGCACACAGGGAAAAGACTCTCCTGTAGTCCAAGGGAGGGGGTGAGCATGACACTCCCCACCAGGGAGAAAGCCTCACATTACTGTGTGGAGTTACAGACAGAAGAACAGGAAGTGAGGATTTCTCAGAAGAAATAAGGACATTTAAAAGCAAAATCGAAGGATGAGGTAAGTGAAAGAAGCTATTTAACCACTTAACGCCCGCCGCACGACTATTTACGTCCGCAAAATGGCACGGACAGGCAGAAGGGCGTATATATACGTCCTTGCCTTTCCGCGGGTCAGAGGTCCGATCGGGACCCCCCCCCCCCCGCGTGCGGCTTACCTCGGGGAGCGATCCGGGACGACGGCGCGGCTATTCGTTTATAGCCGCTCCGTCGCGTTCGCTCCCCGGAGATGAAGAACGGGGAGAGCCGTATGTAAACACGGCTTCCCCGTGCTTCACTGTGGCGGCGCATCGATCGTGTCATCCCCGTTATAGGGGAGACACAATCGATGACATCAGACCTACAGCCACACCCCCCTACTGTTGTAAACACACACTAGGTGAAGCCTAACACGTTCAGCGCCCCCTGTGGTTAACTCCCAAACTGCAACTGTCATTTTCACAATAAAGAATGCAATTTAAATGCATTTTTTGCTGTGAAAATGACAATGGTCCCAAAAATGTGTCAAAATTGTCCGAAGTGTCCGCCATAATGTCGCAGTCACGAAAAAAATCGCTGATCGCCGCAAATAAAAAAATTAATAAAAATGCAATAAAACTATCCCCTATTTTGTAAACGCTAAACATTTTGCGCAAACCAATTGATAAACGCTTATTGCGTTTTTTTTTTTTCAAAAATATGTAGAAGAATACGTATCGGCCTAAACTGAGGAAAACAAAATGTATATATTTTTGGGGGATATTTATTATAGCAAAAAGTAAAAATTTTTGAATTTTTTTCA
The DNA here is from genome assembly GCF_905171775.1 of Rana temporaria. Taxonomy (NCBI): domain Eukaryota; kingdom Metazoa; phylum Chordata; class Amphibia; order Anura; family Ranidae; genus Rana; species Rana temporaria. The sequence goes on along the minus strand of NC_053493.1, from coordinate 391,857,574 downwards.
AAATTGTCTCTCTATTTTTGTTTATAGCGCAAAAAATAAAAACCGCAGAGGTGATCAAATACCACCAAAAGAAAGCTCTATTTGTGGGGAAAAAAGGACGCCAATTTTGTTTGGGAGCCACGTCGCACGACCGCGCAATTGTCTGTTAAAGCGACGCAGTGCCGAATCGCAAAACCTGGCCTGGGCATTTAGCGGCCTAAAGGTCCGGGGCTTAAGTGGTTAAGGAAAAAAATGTTTACCTTTACAACCCCTTTAAACAAATATAACAGACCGTTTTCAATAGTTTATTTAACAGATCAAAATAGGGCAAATAAGAGAAGTTCACTGTTGGGGTTTTTTATATACGACACACTATGCAATATGTTAGGACTGTAAAAAGAAAAGCAACAGCAACATGTTCATTCCTTACGGTGGGCAACTCTTGCCTATCCTACAACAAGCAATCTACATTGGGTCGCCTTTTCAGTTGGTGCTGCTGGAGTGGCTGCCAGGCAATCGTGATGCGATACTGCTGCCTCCTGAGCCGTGGTTCACATTGATGAGGTGCGGGAAAACGCAGCAATTCCTACAAGTGTACAACAATCGCACTGTGTTCGTGCAATCTGCTGCGGGTACCAATTAAAAGTCCACGACAACCCAAAAAGCAGGTTGTGAAATGCAGTGCGTTTTCCTGAACCAGATCGCATGGGTTTAAAGACCCATGTGATCCAATTTCACTGTAAGTAGCCCACACCGTTTTTATGCGGCTGCAATTTGAGCCATCAAAATGGCTGCACAGAATCGCATGTGATTTGCACTAGGGATCAACCGTCAATCGTTTTTTCGGTGCCGATGCGATACCAATATTTCAACCACCTCTCAGGCTGATATTATGTGCCAATATTGGACCAGATTCAGGTAACACTTACGCTGACGTATCTTGAGATACGCCGCGTAAGTGCACAGATGCGCCGTCGTATCTATGCGCCTGATTCTTAATGCAAGATACGCCTGAAATGTGGCTTCGTCCGACCGACGCAAGTTCCCTAGGCCGTCGTATCTTGGGCGCATATTTACGCTGGCCGCAAGGGGCGCTTCCATTGATTTACGCCTCGAATATGTAAATGACCGAGATATGCCGATTCACAAACGTACTTGCGCCCGTCGCAGTAAGCTTCGCTGTTTACACAAGGCGTACGTCCGGCGTAAAGTTATTCCACATATAGGAGGCGCGTCCCATGCAAAAGGTATGGACGACAGAACACCCGTCGTATTTTACGTTGTTTACGTAGTAGTACGTGAATAGGGCTGGGCGTAGGTTACGTTCACGTCGTAGGCATTGAGCCGTCGTATCTTGGGGAGTATGTTTGACGTGATTCTAAGCTTGCGCGCGCATGCGCCAATCGTTCGGACCATCATTTGCATGGGGTCACGGTGCATTTAAATGGATCACACCCACCGTCCACCTACTTTGAATTAGGCGGGCTTACGCCGAATGATTTACGTTAAGCTGGCGCAACGCAGGGAGCGAGTGCTTTGTGAATACTCTGCTTGCCTCTCTGGGATACGTCCGCGTAGCGCATATGAGATGCGCTACGCCGGCACAAAGATGCGCCAATCTACCTGAATCTGGCCCATTCTGTACATTTAAAAAAAAATGTTTATACACTGTCCTTTTACCTTTTTTTTTATCATTGTTATTGCTGTCACAAGGAATGTGACAGTAATAGGCACGTGACAGGTACTCTTTATGGAGGGATCGGTGATCTATAAGACCCCAAAACCCCTCCTCTGCACTTCAAAGTATTCAAAACCTAAAAATCTGTGTTTTTGAATACTTTCTATTTTTTAAAACTGGTGCCTTTAAGATGCCAGTAATCTGGAAGATGTCATGACATCGCTTCCGGATTACTAGATCCGAGACCCGAAATAAGTGTCGTCTTTGTTCGGGTCTTCCGCCAGCTGGCGGACGTTCCGGCTGGTGGCTCGGGCCTCCCGATGGAAGGTGGCGAGGGGGGGGGGGGCGTTCCTTCCCGCTGCTTGTAATAACAGCCTATCGGCTGCTGAGTCACATCGGTTGTTATTACAATAAAGCTGACCGACCGCTCTAAAAGAACGGTACTAGTGCGACGCCTGCAACTGCATGCATCGTCCTGGTAAAACCCCTTGAAGCAATATCGGTAATATAGGGTACCGATCAGGGCTCAAGTCCTGCGGGAACGCATGGGAACGGAGTTCCTGCACTTTTTTCCACAGCAGGAACTCAGTTCCCTTTGCAGGACTTAGAGCAGCCGAGCCGCCCGAGCCGTCCGAGCCAATCCTTCACTAAGCAGCGATGCCCAGCTCGAGTCACTGTCAGGGACAGGCGAACCTTAGTAATCCTTTATGTTATTGCCCGCTTCCTGTATATGGATTCATCAGGAAGTGTGCGGGTATTCCGTCACTTCCTCGATGCCGCAATGTCTCCTGGGAGCTTTTGTCATTGTTCCCAGGAGACATTGCAGAGGTCTGCCGCGAGTTATCACGGGATCTAGAAAAAACATGCGGTTTAGTAATTATGCATATGAGCGTATCATTTTTTATTTTTTTTTGGTGGGGGAGTGGATCTTGGGTGGGAGTTCCCACACTTTTTTCCCCAGGACTTGACCCCTGGTACCGATACTTAAAAAAAGTGGATACTGGCCGCACCGATTATCAGTTGATCCCCAATTTTCACAGGAATGTGGTGCAATTCCTGTGCAAATGACATGCGGTGTGCAGCGTGATCCTAGCCATAAGGTTTATTTGGGGGGGGGGGGGATTTTGTCAGCTGAATCAATGGGAACAATGCACTCCAACCACGGTCCTATCATTTGGCTGTCAGTTGCGAAGTAGTCCTATTTACCCCAATAGGTCACGTTTGGAAGTGGTACTGTCCACCGAACGCAACATGGGATATCATTTTTGGGGAAGCATTCGTATAGCCCCATCCGCTCACTACCGCAGCTAAAGGGGGGCAGTCGGGAGGCTGTAAAACCTCAACTCGACCCCCCTATTTTTACCACCACTGCGGTCGACCCTGTAAATGAGCCCTAAAAGTGAGCACATAGGTAGTATAAATATACAGGCTTGTCCATCTGATAAAAATACTTCAATGCTTTAAAAAAAAAAAAAATAGGATTTTTGTAATCCTTTTCTCCGAGTTCATGGACGGATACAGCCTTAATCTTGACAAAGTGGGTATTAGCCTTCATTCAGGAGTGACTAGGCAGAAACTTATAGAAAGTGTTAAACACATCACACACACACACACCATACATTACCGCCCAGGGGGGGCGGTCCCTCTGGTTATAACCCTTCTATCTGCATCTCGCAGATCAGTTCGTCAAAAAGCAGTACAAACATAAAAAGGAGGGGTGGGTGCTGTGTCCGTCCATGAACGCAGAGAAAAGGATTTTACGGTGAGTACAAAAATCCTATTTTCTCTTTCGTTCATGGACGGACACAGCCTTAATCTTGACAAAGTGGGACATCCCAAAGCAGTATCAAAAAAACGAGGGGTGGGAACAGCATAAAAATAAATCTCCAGGCCTATGGGCCCGAAGGGAGCCATGTCTTCTCCTTGGCTAGGCAGAAAAAAAAAACTGATCTGCGAGATGCAGAGAGAGGGGTTATACCCAGAGTGACCGCCCCCTGTACTGTATGGTGTGTGATGTGTTGAACACTTTCTATAAGTTTCTGCCTAGTCACTCCTGAATGAAGGCTAATACCCATTTTGTCAAGATTAAGAGAAAATTACTCTGCAAGTTCCAAATAAAAAGAGGCCCACAGTTGTGCAATCTTTGCTCTGAAGGTTTCCTTTCACACCCCCCTGGCTGAAGTTCCAGGAAAAAAGCAACACTCCAGCTGTTAACCACTTAACGCCCGCCGCACGACTATTTACGTCCGCAAAATGGCACGGACAGGCAGATGGGCGTATATATACGTCCTTGCCTTTCCGCGGGTCGGGGGTCCGATCGGAACCCCCCCCCCCGCTGCGGGCGGCTTACCTCGGGGAGGGATCCGGGATGACGGCGCGGCTATTCGTTTCTAGCCGCTCCGTCGCGATCGCTCCCCGGAGCTGAAGAACGGGGAGAGCCGTATGTAAACACGCCTTCCCCGTGCTTCACTGTGGCGGTGCATCGATCGTGTCATCCCCTTTATAGGGGAGACACAATCGATGACATCAGACCTACAGCCACACCCCCCTACAGTTGTAAACACACACTAGGTGAAGCCTAACACGTTCAGCGCCCCCTGTGGTTAACTCCCAAACTGCAACTGTCATTTTCACAATAAAGAATGCAATTTAAATGCATTTTTTGCTGTGAAAAGGACAATGGTCCCAAAAATGTGTCAAAATTGTCCGAAGTGTCCGCCATAATGTCGCAGTCACGAAAAAAATCGCTGATCGCCGCCATTAGTAGTAAAAAAAAAATAATTAATAAAAATGCAATAAAAATATCCCCTATTTTGTAAACGCTATAAATTTTGCGCAAACCAAATCGATAAACGCTTATTGCAAATTTTTTTTACCAAAAATAGGTAGAAGAATACGTATCGGCCTAAACTGAGGAAAAAATAAAATGTTATATATGTTTTTGGGGGATATTTATTACAGCAAAAAGTTAAAAAAATATTGCATTTTTTTCAAAATTGTCGCTCTATTTTTGTTTATAGCGCAAAAAATAAAAAACGCAGAGGTGATCAAATACCACCAAAAGAAAGCTCTATTTGTGGGAAAAAAAGGACGCCAATTTTGTTTGGGGGCCACGTCGCACGACCGCGCAATTGTCTGTTAAAGCGACGCAGTGCCGAATCGCAAAACCTGGCCTGGGCATTTAGCTGCCTAAAGGTCCGGGGCTTAAGTGGTTAAGGAACTAAATGTCATGACTTGCTGCATATTGTAGTTCCTCAGCCTTGTCCCTGGCTCTACATTGTCTGTGTGAGGAGATCAAACTATAAAGAAGCAGATTTTTGTCAATTCAATGTGCGATCAGCGCCCCTCCACTCCCGCCTGCTGTACGGTCCTTCCCCAAGGCAAATCACGCTCAGGAATTTATCACGACGACAACATTGCTTCCCTCTTTATAGACCAACCACAGAGCTGGCAAAAACACAGCTTAATTGTCTGGCAACAAGACCAGAATTCCCTACAGATCCTCTAACAGTGCAGAACATAATCCTCAGGCAGGTGGTACATTAAATGGGTTTTCGGTCGGCTGTTCATTTCTGGAGTGGGGGGTGATCAGAAAGGACTGATTACTGGGGGCTGCTGTGAGCACAAGCTGGAAGAAAGCCCATACTATGCTGGTGATGGTGGGGCTGGACAGGGCAGCAGTGGCGGCACTATATTATCAAATGCAACATGAAAAATTGTGCCAGTCATAGCACAAGCTAAACGATGAAAGTGTAAAGTAGATGTCCAGCCAGGGTGGATATAAATCAATTATAATAATTTTATTAATAAAAAAAAAATATATATATATATATATATATATATATATATATATATATATATATATACACACACACATACACACACATACACACACACACATATATATATACTAATAATTCATTTTGAACCGTGACATGTTGGGTATCAATTTACTCGGCGTAACATTATGTTTCACAACATAAAAAAAAATTGGGATAACTTTACTGTTGTCTTATTTTTTTATTAAAAAAGTGTCTTTTTTTCCCCAAAAAAGTGCGCTTGTAAGACCGCTGCGCAAATACGGCGTGACAGAAAGTATTGCAACAATCGCCATTTTATTCTCTAGGGTGTTAGAATAAAAAATATATATAATGTTTGGGGGTTCTAATTAGAGGGAAGGAGATGGCTGTGAAAATAGTGAAAAATGACACACATTAGAATTGCTGCAATGCCAATGCCAATGTAATGTAATGCCAACGGCCACCACCAGATGGCGCCAGCTCACAGAAGCTTCCAAAGAGCTTGGGACTTCACAAGGCCGTGGCCTCAATTACCGGCCGTCGCGGACCCGTCGCGATTGCGTGGCGGGGGAGGTCGGGGCGCACAGAGACACAGGATCCTGTGCCTCCGTGCGCCCCACCTCCCCCGCCGCACGATCGCGTCGGGCCCGTGGCGGCCAGTAATTGAGGCCGCGGCTTCGCGGCCTTGTAGGCCGCAAAGCCGCGGCCTTAATTACCGGCCGCCACGGGCGCCAGGTCACAATTTCTTGTCGCCAATGCGACCTGGCGCCCGGATATTGTTGACCCCTGGCGTAAAGAATTCCCCAGCATGTGACGAAGATGGGGGCAAGGTTACCAGAAAGGATAGGCACATACTAGTGGCAGGGGATTCAGTTATTGGAAGAATACAGAGGGCAATCTGTCACAAAGACCATTATCGACAAACAGTATGTTGTTTACCGGGTGCTCGGGTTTCGGAACATTGCAGATTGCGTGGACAGATTATTGGATGGCGCTGGAGAGGACCCAGCTGTCATGGTATATATCGGTACCAATGACAAAGTTAGAGAAAGATGGAGCACCCTACAAAATGATTTCAGGGACTTGGGGGCCATATTGAAGAAAAGGTCCCCCAAGGCAATATTTTCTGAAATACTGCCTGTACCTGGAGCCACACCACAGAGACAGCAAGAGCTTATGGTACTTAACAAGTGGCTGAGGAACTGGTGCAGGGAGGAGGGGTTTGGCTTCATGGCGAACTGGACTGACTTTTCAGGCCGTTACCATCTTTATAGTAGTGACGGATTGCACTTAAATGGGAGAGGTGCAGCTTTCTTGGGATTGAAGATGGCCAAAATGTTGGAAGAAAAGTTAAACTAGGTGATGAGAAGAGGACGATTTGCTAGTGAATATGAGGGAGAGGATCTTCATTTCAAGCCATCATGACAGGAATCCACTACGTCATCAATCTCTTAAAAAATTCTCATAAGCAGCTTCTGGATCACCAACTATCAATGTAGCTGGACAAACAAGACAATTGGCTGTTCCTAGAAGAAGACTCAACAAAAAGTTTGAGGGACCCTCCCAGGGACCAGGTACGGCTGTACCAACACAGGTCCCTACACTGGTGGCGGCTGCCACTCCAGTAACCACAGGATCTTCCCAACAGCCCTCCATTTACCTTTCTGCAGCTTCTGAATCACCAACTATCAATGTAGCTGGACAAACAAGACAATTGGCTGTTCCTAGAAGAAGACTCAACAAAAATTAGAGCCCTCTATTTACCTTTCTGCAGCTTCTGCAGAAGCTTTAACCGCTTGCTCACCGCCCTATAGACGATATACGTCTACAAGGCGGTCGCTTAACTCTGGGAGGACGTCCATGGACGTCCTCCCAGAATCGCGCTCCTGCGCGCCCCATGGGGCGTGCACACTGGAATGTCCGTGACCGGACCCGGCGCATCACGGTAAATCGGCGCTGATAGCGGCGGTCTACTATTGGACGGAGCGATCACTTGTAAACAAACCGGCATCATCACATGACGCCGGTTTGTTTACAAGTGATCGCTCCGTCCAATAGTAAACCTTCCTCCCCTCTCTGTACCGAACGGTACAGTGTGAGAGGAGAGGGGAGAGAGCGGATGAAGCATGAGTGCTGTGGGCTGGATCTGTGACAAATGCAGTCACAGATCCAGCCAGCCATCCATCCCTGCTCAGCCATCACTGCCCCAAACTAAGACTACTCTACTGTGCAATACTCTTCAATACCCCACAATACTCTGCAATACCCCACAATACTCTGCAATACCCCACAATACTCTGCAATACCCCACAATACTCTGAAATACCCCACAATACTCTGAAATACCCCACAATACTTCAGCAATATCCCACAATACTTCAGCAATACCCCACAATACTTCAGCAATACCCCACAATACTTCAGCAATACCCCACAATACTTCAGCAATACCCCACAATACTTCAGCAATACCCCACAATACTTCAGCAATACCCCACAATACTTCAGCAATACCCTGAAACGTCACCTATGGGGATTTTTAAGTAGCGAAGTTTGGCGCCATTCCACAAGCGTGTGCAATTTTGAAGGGTGACATGTTGGGTATCTATTTACTCGGCATAACTTCATCTTTCACATTATGCAAAAGAATGAAGAAAAAATACTAAAATGTGCTAAATTTTATAACAGAAATAAAGAAAAATTCATTTTGTTTACAGAATTTTCAGTCTTTTTTTCTCTTATAGCGCAAAAAATAAAAAACACAACGGTGATTAACCACCAAAGGAAAGCTCTATTTGTGTGAAAAAAAGGATGAAAATTTCATTTGGGTACAATGTTGTATGACTAAGTAATTGTCATTCAAATTGTGAGAGCACCGAAAGCTGAAAATTGGTCTGGTTATTAAGTGGGTTTACGTGCCTGGTGGTCAAGTGGTTAAGGTTCGACAATATATTGCCCAAACATAATCACCTGTAAAAAAAAGTGTCTGAGATGTTGGTGGTAAACAGCCTGCTAGGCCCGAGGGGAACCGAACCAAGTCCTCCAAAAGTTGCCAAGAGTGTAAATGTAGACATTAAGCTTTAAGGTTAATCAAAAATATAACACTCTAAAGGGAAAGGTAGAACAAAGGGGGAGTATGAAAGAGGGAGAGAGGGAGGAAAGGGGGAGAAGGGAAGGTTGGAGGAAGAAGGGGGTGAGGGTTTGGGGGAACCCCCACACCCCTTCCTTACCCGCAACTTTCCACCCCCCCCCCCCCCTACTTTCCTTTCTCTCTGCCCCTTCCCCTTGTTGTACCTTTCCCTTTAGAATGTGATATTTTTCTTTCAAATCGTTTTTATTGAGTATTCAAGTATGCAGTACAGAATGTGATATTTTTGATTAACCTTAAAGCATAATGTCTACATTTACACTCTTGGCAACTTTTGGATATGAGGCAGCTTTTGGAGGACTTGGTCTGGTTCCCCCCGGGCCTAGCAGGCTGTTTACCACCAACATCTCAAGCACGTTTTTACAGGTGATATGTTTGATCTATGTATTGTCGATCGACATAAAGTAATTGATTATGTTGTGAAGTTTGGAGGGCGGTAGGCTTTTGATGCGTGTGTTGGACCGGCTATAATGGGAGGTTGAAGGTCGGTATGTTTTTGAGGCGTGTGTTGGACCGACTATAAGGGGAGGTTGGAGGCCGGTATTTTTTTGAGGCGTGTTGTTGGACCGGCTATAAGTTGAGGTTGAAGGCCGGTATGTTTTTGAGGAGTGTGTTGGATTGGCTATAAGGGGAGGTTGAAGGTCGGTATGTTTTTGAGGCGTGTGCTGGACCGGCTATAAGTGGAGGTTGAAGGGCGGTATGTTTTTGAAGCGTGTGTTGGACCGGCTATAAGGGGAGGTTGGAGGCCAGTATGTTTTTGAGGCGTGTGTTGGACTGGCTATAAGGGGAGGTTGGAGGCCGGTATGTTTTTGAGGCGTGTGTTGGACCGACTATAAGAGGAGGTTGAAGGCCGGTATGTTTTTGAGGCGTGTGTTGGACCGGCTATAAGGGGAGGTTGGAGGCCGGTATGTTTTTTAGGCGTGTGTTGGACTAACTATGAGTGGAAGTTGGAACTCTTTGTCTTCAGAGGTCAGAGAAGTCTTTCCAGCTTTCTTTAGGCTTTCTCTGCTGGAGAAATGAGAACTCTTCCCGCCAGTGAGGTCACGACTTCTCGGAGGAAGCTCGGGTCAGCTCGGCTCTATTCGGCGCCTGCGCATTGGCGCCAAATAGAGCCGAGCCGACCTTCTTTCGGGAAGTCGTGACGTGCTGTGTGCGCCGTCGTTTAGCACATCAATCAATTGGCATGTCAATAGGAACGCCCACTCCCGCGGGATTCCCTACCCAGAAGCCGCGGTGAATTCTAAGGCTAAACGCTATCTACGGCAAAAAAAAAAAAAAAGGTCAGTGTCATTTTATTTGCAGAACTGGGCTGGATGTAGTGTTAGAAATTTTTTATAGGGTGAACCTCCACTTTAATAAATCCACAACAGTACATGCTATCGAAACAGCGACTTCACCGTTAGAGACATACAGTCTTTTTGAACGTATCGGTATAAAATTTATGTTGATAAACTTAAAAATGTGGGCATGTCAGCGATTTAAAAAAGAAGTTCGCTGTGCGTTTCGCTGGGAAATCTGAACGATTTTATACAGGACAGTCAATGGAAGAAAGTGTAGAACTCTTCTCATTTGGAAGCTCAACCAGCCAAAAGTAAAAGGCGTATTGAGCATTTCCAATAATAAAAATCGAATAACAATACTAGGAATGCTATTGAGCATTCCCACTAATAAAAAAACGAATAATAATACTGGGAATGCTATAGAGCATTCCCACTAATTAAAATGAATAAGAATAATAAAAAACGAATAACAATACTGGGGACGCTATTGAGCATTCCCACTAATAAGAATGTTGCAGTAGTGGCAATGGAGGCTTTCGCCCCGTCTGGATATACTCAGGATATTGTGTGAGCTGTTTGCAGGGTGTTTAAAGCAGCAAAGTAAACACGGCCTGCCCTTGAACATGTTGATTCAGGCTTGAAGCAAACCTGTAATGGGGACAATGCCAAGCTAAATTCCAGCTAGAAACTAAGATTCCCAATCATACCTTCTCATGTTACAGAGAAAATCGAGTTCGGTCTGTGATACTTTTTTTATTTGCACTAACGTACAATTTTTCAGTACAAGCTTTCCCTTCTTTAACCACTTCAATACCAGACATTTTCACCCCCAGGCCAACTTTTAGTTTTCAGCACTGTCGCACTTTGAATGACAATTGCGCGGTCATGCAACACTTTACCCAAATACATTTCGAGGATTTTTTTCCCCTACAAATAGAGCTTTCTTTTGGTGGTATTTGATCAACTCTGTGGTTCTTATTTTTTTGCGAAAAGAAAAGTGATAAGTAAATTAAATATATATATTTATTTTATTTTTTAAAAAACAATTTTTTACTCAGTTTAGGCTGATATGCATTCTTCTACATATTTTTGGTAAAAAAAAAAAAAGAGAAAAGAAAAAAAATAATCACAATAAGTTATAGCGTTTACAAGATAGGGGGAGAGATATTTTTTTTTAACCACTTGCTTACTGGGCACTTAAACCCCCCTTCTGCCCAGACCAATTTTCAGCTTTCAGCGCTCTCACTCTTTGAATGACAATTGCGCGGTCATACAACACTGTACCCAAATTAAAATGTTATCATTTTTTCCCACAAATAGAACTTTCTTTTCGTGGTATTTTAATACCTCTGCGGTTTTTATTTTTTGTTAAAAAAAATAAAAACACAGAATAAAAAAAGAAATACAAAACCGTTTTAAATTTTGTTATAAAATTTTGAAAACGGGTAATTTTTCTCCTTCATTGATGTACGCTGATGAGGTCGGCACTGATGGACACCGATAGGCGGCACTGGTGGGCACTGATAGGCGGCACTGGTGGGCACTGAGAATTGGCACTAATAGGTGGCATGGATAGGTGGCACTGATGGGCACTGATAGGTGACATTGATAGGCAGCACTGACTGGCACCACTGGTGGCATTGATGGGTGGCAGTGATGGGCACTGACAGGTGACACTGGTGGTCACTGTGGGCACTGGCAGGGGCATTGGCAGGCGGTACTTGTGTGCATGGAGTCAGAATTGCCTCTTCCACCGGGGACCGACATCCCTTACATAAAAGCCGGTCATCTGCTTTTTTTTCTCCTCACGCTGTCAGTGCGAGGAGAGAAAAAAACGATTACCGAGCTGATCACGTGGTAAGGGGTCGGGACCGGATCCATGATCACCCGAGTCTCGGTGATCACAGGGGGCGTGTGCAAAGGGGAGGACTAATTACTGTACAAATGTCACTGGCAAGGAAGGGGTTCACAATAGGGGGTGATCAAGGGGTTAAATGTGTTCCACGGTCCTGCTCTGTTATCGGTAATGGTGCGCCCCCTAGGCAGCCGTGAAGCCCAGGACGTAATATGACTAAGAGCGGGTAGGGAAGTGATTAGAGTCCAAGCAGTACTGATTCACATGTTACGGTAAGCCTCCCACAAGCTTGCCTGGAGCCCCCCTGACCCCCCCCCCAAAAAAAACATCTACATTTCTGGGGTACAGGAAGAGTACCCCAGGGGATTTCTACCCACATCAGACCCCCTCATAACAGCTCTGCACCTATATAATCTCTTTTCAAGCCCAAGCTCTGTATAGTGTGTGTGGGGGAGTGGCTGGCTTATGCATATACTGACTTTTAGGAAGTCAGAATATTTACTGTATCTTTGGGGATAAGTAGCGCTGTGAGAAGATTGTAACATGAAATGTCAAAATGTCTTCAGATACCTCAGGGCCAGGGTCATGAGCGCTAGCTGGATCCGGCAACGCATCCGAGTTGTCCCAAGCAGATGGCAGGGGGGAGGGGGAGCTTTCTAGCCCCCATTCTCCCATGCGCTGCTTCCACCTTGGCTACGAAGGCATCTAGGATTGCCGCATAGCATTCACCGATAAATCGGGTGCAGGGGCATCAATTGCCAGCTCAGGTGTCCAGAGGAACCCCTGCCCAGCAACTAGCTCAGAGAGCCTAGGAGGAGGAGGGGGGGAGGGGAGAAGGGGGATAAGGCTCTTTACTCACCTCTCCAAGGATGCCCAGCTCTGTCTTCTTGCTAAAGCAAGGTAGTAGCTACTTACCCTTCCTGTGGGTTTATGCTGGAAGCATCCGGGACAGTGCATCTACCGCATGGTAACGGAGGTGACTGTCGGCCAGGCTACTGCGACTCGGCCCTGCAGACCGGTCCTTATGCAAGCCCTGGAGCGTATAGCTCACCGGCCACCCGTAGAGCGACAGGCATGTCGTGGACGACCGAACGCGCAGCTATGGTCGGCACACCCTCGATGGACGAAACTGGGAAGAATACAAGGATCTGGGATCCAGCCTGTTGCCCAGTCGGCAGTTGATCGAAGATCGCAGGAAAAACTTAAATAAATAAATAAATAAAAATCCAAATTAAAAGCCTCCAAGCCTTGGGCCTGAAGGGAGCCATGTCTTCTCCTAGACTAGGCAGAAAAAAAACTGAACTGCTTGGTGCATGCTGAAAGGATGTAGTCAGCGGGACTGCCCCCTGGGCGGGGCGGTTCAGCTTTGAAGTTAACACTTTCTGCCTGGTCACTCCTAAGATAGGCTATCTCCCATTATGTCAAGACTAATGCTGCGTACACACGATCATTTTTCAGCATGAAAGAAAAACGTAGTTTTTCAGCATGTCTAAAAAACGAAGTTTTCCCAACTTCATCATTAAAACGATGTTGCTCACACACCATCGTTTTTAAAAAATTATCTAGCAAAGCGCGGTGACGTACAACACACACGACGGCACTTTAAAGGGGAAGTTCCATTCGCCTTTGGGCTGCTTTAGCCGATTCCTTGTTAGTAAAAGACGATTTGCGCTTTTTTGTCTGTTACAGCGTGATGAATGTGCTTACTCCATTATGAATGATAGTTTTACCAGAACGAGCGCTCCCGTCTCATAACTTGCTTCTGAGCATGCGCGGGTTTTTTTCGTCGTTTTAGCCCACACACGATAATTTTTTACAACCCGCAAAACGACATTGTTTAAAATGACATAAAAAAATGCAGCATGTTCGAATTTTTTTTTTGTCGTTTTTCAGAACCTGAAAAATGATGAGAAGCCCACACACGATCATTTTAAATGACGTTTTTGAAAAACTACGTTTTTTTTCATGCTGAAAAACGATCGTGTGTACGCGGCATAAGGCTGTGTCCATCCATGAACGAAAGAGAATTTATTTATTTTTTATATATTTTTTTATATATTTTTTTTTGGGGGATATTAAATTCACATTTTTTTTTTAAATTGTCATTTTTTTTTGTTTATAGCGCAAAAAATAAAAACCGTAGAAGTGATCAAATACCACCAAAAGAAATCTCTATTTGTGAGGAAAAAAAAGGACGTAAATTTTGTTTGGGTACAACGTCGCGCGACCGCGCAATTGTCAGTTAAACTGACGCAGTGCTCTGGTCAGGAAGGGGGTAAATTCTTCCGGGGCTGAAGTGGTTGAGGCGGTACAATATACGGCTCAGTGTACAATCTTTAGAGACTTGATAGCAGGAAGGTAAGAATCTTTTCTTACGGAGGAGACGTCCCTTTTGCAATAAAGCCTTCCTGCTAGTATGCTTTTCTTTTTCTGCGCTCTTTGAGTGAACATGTTGCTGTTTCAAATTCAGGTACACTTTTAAAAAAAAAGGACTTTGCATTTACCGTTAAGTGCCCTTTGAAAAGGAACAGGAAGCAGCAGATTCAATTATGAAAACCATTTCAGGCATTCGAATCATTTCATTCTGTTCCATAAAATTAGAATCAGCGTCTTTATTTCTGCATTTGTGACTTGAGCCGGATCCGGCACAGAATGTTCTGTCTTCTCAGAGGACATCATCTCCTTACCTAGATTACTGCGGTACCTCAGCTGGTTCCGAATACTGTACAGGATGACGTGCTTCTCATAGTCCTTCTGTGAGTTTCCCAAGCTCTGCACAAGACAAAACATTAGAAAAAAGGAATGATTTGATATAATATTGTATATTCTTGTACAAAGAGTTTTATTGAAAAGGTACATCAACAAACAAAAAAGAATACAAAAGAAAAAAAGGCAGTGGTGGACACACCATAAGCTATCAAACATCAGAACAGATAGTCCATAGACCTGAGATCAATCCGGCTTCTAGGGATCCAAAAGCGAATCCAGAAGACCGGCAATAGAATGTCCTCAACTCAAGTGGCCTGCTAAATTAACCTAATGCTGGCTTAGGTAACATACCGGCTAACACGCCGGGGTAAATGTAAAACTTAAAAGCAAAGTTGCTATACGATACACAACATTACAAAAATAAAAATAAAAATAATAAATAAAATAACAAAAATAAAATAAAATAAATAAAATTCAAGCAGGCACATAGCAGAGGATATCAGTATTTCAAAATATAAAATAAATAATGCATCCTGTGTCCAGGGCCGACAGGACCAAGCCTAAGGCTGCATTCACATCTAGGCGGACGAAATCGCGGCGTTTTGTCGCCGCAAATCGCGGTAAAAATAGCGGCGTTTTGTACCGCGATTTGCGGCGACAAAACGCCGGTATTGTCCGCCTAGATGTGCCCCAAGATGACCCCCTCTATGGAGATGATTCCCATCTCCTAGCCGAACGCTCGAAAACGCCTGAAAAAAAGGTCCGGGACCTTTTTTCACGCGGCAGGCGACAGGCGTTCGGCGTGGAGATGTGAACCATCTCCATAGAGGGACATCTGTTTTCAGCCCTCTGGCGGCAGCGGCGTAGCGCTACAGGCGTAAAAACGCCTAGGTGTGAATGGGGGCTGAGGGCCCAAGCCACAAAGAACAAAGAAAGAGAGGATGAAAAGAAAGAGCCAACTAGATAAGTAGCATGAACAAGTAGCAATAAAGAGAAAGAGGAAAAGAAATAGAGAAAAAAAAACAGCAAGAAGAAATTAATAAACAAAAATAAAAGAAAATAGAAGAAAGAAAGAAAGAAAAATAGAAAAATAGAAAGAAAGAAAGAAAGAAAGAAAGAAAGAAAGAAAGAAAGAAAGAAAGAAAGAAAGAAAGAAAGAAAGAAAGAAAGAAAGAAAGAAAGAAAGAAAGAAAGAAAGAAAGAAAGAAAGAAAGAAAGAAAGAAAGAAAGAAAGAAAGAAAGAAAGAAGGGGGTCCACGGGGCGGGGGGAACAGAGACCTATCAAAGAGAAAGTAGTGTCGGGTCAAATCGTGAAGGGTGGTTGTTAGCCACCCAGGGTTGCCATACCCGGAGAAATTTATCGTGGGTATCTGCTAACACAGCAGTGAGTTTCTCATTAACCATAATATCATTAATGCAGTTTTTAACTGCTTCGAAACTGAGAATCGGGGTCTTCCAGGCCCTTGCAATGATCAATTTAGTTGCAGTAAAAACATGCGCCGCCAGCTGGCGTTCAGGGGGAGAAGCTCCGTGATCGGTTTCCATAAAAGGGCCTCAAAAGGGTCCCTCTTAGGTTGGTATCAAAGAGGTTGCGGAGCAATGCATAAACTCTAACCCACAATCTGCATACCCTGGGACAGGTCCACCAGATATGTGCCATTGTACCCTCCTGAGAGCATCCACAGAAACACAAAGGAGAATAAGAAGGTATGAAACTCGCCAGCCTGGCCGGGGTATAGTACCAACTATAAAACACTTTATAAGCGTTCTCCTGAAAGAGAACATTCGTAGAGCATTTAATAATATTGTATATTCTAAAAAGATACAGATGTGAGTTATAGATTCAGATTGGATCTGACAGCTGTCATGGAAATGATCAGAGGAGACTGAAGATCTAATAGACAGAAGAGAAGGAAATACTCGATGTGCAATATTTTATTCATCGATATCGTGGCAAATAATCTCTCAGCACTCTGCAATGTACACCAAACCCTTCCCACCAGTCCCCATCAAAGTACAACCCTCCGCAATGTACACCAAACCATTCCCACCAGTCCCCGGCATCAAAGTACAATCCTCCGCAATGTACACCAAACCCTTCCCACCAGTCCCCGTCATCAAAGTACAATCCTCCGCAATGTACACCAAACCATTCCCACCAGTCCCCGTCATCAAAGTACAACCCTCCGCAATGTACACCAAACCATTCCCACCAGTCCCCGTCATCAAAGTACAATCCTCCGCAATGTACACCAAACCATTCCCACCAGTCCCCAAAGTACAATCCTCTGCAATGTACACCAAACCGTTCCCACCAGTCCCCATCATCAAAGTACAATCCTCCGCAATGTACACCAAACCATTCCCACCAGTCCCCGGCATCAAAGTACAATCCTCCGCAATGTACACCAAACCATTCCCACCAGTCCCCGTCATCAAAGTACAATCCTCCGCAATGTACACCAAACCATTCCCACCAGTCCCCGTCATCAAAGTACAATCCTCTGCAATGTACACCAAACCATTCCCACCAGTCCCCGTCATCAAAGTACAATCCTCTGCAATGTACACCAAACCATTCCCACCAGTCCCCGTCATCAAAGTACAATCCTCCGCAATGTACACCAAACCATTCCCACCAGTCCCCGTCATCAAAGTACAATCCTCCGCAATGTACACCAAACCATTCCCACCAGTCCCCGTCATCAAAGTACAATCCTCCGCAATGTACACCAAACCATTCCCACCAGTCCCCGTCATCAAAGTACAATCCTCCGCAATGTACACCAAACCATTCCCACCAGTCCCCGTCATCAAAGTACAATCCTCCTCAATGTACACCAAACCATTCCCACCAGTCCCCGTCATCAAAGTACAATCCTCTGCAATGTACACCAAACCATTTCAACCAGTCCCCGTCATCAAAGTACAATCCTCCGCAATGTACACCAAACCATTCCCACCAGTCCCCGTCATCAAAGTACAATCCTCTGCAATGTACACCAAACCATTCCCACCAGTCCCCGTCATCAAAGTACAATCCTCCTCAATGTACACCAAACCATTCCCACCAGTCCCCGTCATCAAAGTACAATCCTCTGCAATGTACACCAAACCATTTCAACCAGTCCCCGTCATCAAAGTACAATCCTCCGCAATGTACACCAAACCATTCCCACCAGTCCCCGTCATCAAAGTACAATCCTCCGCAATGTACACCAAACCATTCCCACCAGTCCCCGTCATCAAAGTACAATCCTCTGCAATGTACACCAAACCATTCCCACCAGTCCCCGTCATCAAAGTACAATCCTCTGTAATGTACACCAACCCATTCCCACCAGTCCCCGTCATCAAAGTACAATCCTCCGCAATGTACACCAAACCATTCCCACCAGTCCCCGTCATCAAAGTACAATCCTCTGCAATGTACACCAAACCATTCCCACCAGTCCCCGTCATCAAAGTACAATCCTCCTCAATGTACACCAAACCATTCCCACCAGTCCCCGTCATCAAAGTACAATCCTCTGCAATGTACACCAAACCATTTCAACCAGTCCCAGTCATCAAAGTACAATCCTCTGCAATGTACACCAAACCATTTCAACCAGTCCCAGTCATCAAAGTACAATCCTCTGCAATGTACACCCAACCATTCCCACCAGTCCCCGTCATCAAAACACAATTCCTTCCAAATGTACACCAAACCATTCCCACCAGTCCCCGGCATCAAAGTACAATCCTCTGCAATGTACACCAAACCATTCCCACCAGTCCCCGTCATCAAAGTACAATCCTCCGCAATGTACACCAAACCATTCCCACCAGTCCCCGTCATCAAAGTACAATCCTCCGCAATGTACACCAAACCATTCCCACCAGTCCCCGTCATCAAAGTACAATCCTCCGCAATGTACACCAAACCATTCCCCATCATCAAAGTACAACCCTCCGCAATGTACACCAAACCATTCCCACCAGTCCCCATCATCAAAGTACAATCCTCCGCAATGTACACCAAACCATTCCCACCAGTCCCCGGCATCAAAGTACAATCCTCCGCAATGTACACCAAACCATTCCCACCAGTCCCCGGCATCAAAGTACAATCCTCTGCAATGTACACCAAACCATTCCCACCAGTCCCCATCAAAGTACAATCCTCTGCAATGTACACCAAACCATTCCCACCAGTCCCCATCAAAGTACAATCCTCTGCAATGTACACCAAACCATTCCCACCAGTCCCCATCAAAGTACAATCCTCTGCAATGTACACCAAACCATTCCCACCAGTCCCCATCAAAGTACAATCCTCTGCAATGTACACCAAACCCTTCCCACCAGTCCCCGTCATCAAAGTACAATCCTCCGCAATGTACACCAAACCATTCCCACCAGTCCCCGTCATCAAAGTACAATCCTCCGCAATGTACACCAAACCAGTCCCCGTCATCAAAGTACAATCCTCCGCAATGTACACCAAACCATTCCCCGTCATCAAAGTACAATCCTCCGCAATGTACACCTAACCATTCCCACCAGTCCCCGTCATCAAAGTACAATCCTCCGCAATGTACACCAAACCATTCCCACCAGTCCCCGTCATCAAAGTACAATCCTCCGCAATGTACACCAAACCATTCCCACCAGTCCCCGTCATCAAACTACAATCCTCCGCAATGTACACCAAACCATTCCCACCAGTCCCCGTCATCAAAGTACAATCCTCCGCAATGTACACCAAACCATTCCCACCAGTCCCCGTCATCAAAGTACAATCCTCCGCAATGTACACCAAACCATTCCCACCAGTCCCCGTCATCAAAGTACAATCCTCCGCAATGTACACCAAACCATTCCCACCAGTCCCCGTCATCAAAGTACAATCCTCTGCAATGTACACCAAACCATTCCCACCAGTCCCCGTCATCAAAGTACAATCCTCCGCAATGTACACCAAACCATTCCCACCAGTCCCCGTCATCAAAGTACAATCCTCCGCAATGTACACCAAACCATTCCCACCAGTCCCCATCAAAGTACAATCCTCTGCAATGTACACCAAACCATTCCCACCAGTCCCCGTCATCAAAGTACAATCCTCTGCAATGTACACCAAACCATTTCAACCAGTCCCCGTCATCAAAGTACAATCCTCTGCAATGTACACCCAACCATTCCCACCAGTCCCCGTCATCAAAACACAATTCCTTCCAAATGTACACCAAACCATTCCCACCAGTCCCCGGCATCAAAGTACAATCCTCTGCAATGTACACCAAACCATTCCCACCAGTCCCCGTCATCAAAGTACAATCCTCCGCAATGTACACCAAACCATTCCCACCAGTCCCCGTCATCAAAGTACAATCCTCCGCAATGTACACCAAACCATTCCCCATCATCAAAGTACAACCCTCCGCAATGTACACCAAACCATTCCCACCAGTCCCCATCATCAAAGTACAATCCTCCGCAATGTACACCAAACCATTCCCACCAGTCCCCGGCATCAAAGTACAATCCTCCGCAATGTACACCAAACCATTCCCACCAGTCCCCGGCATCAAAGTACAATCCTCTGCAATGTACACCAAACCATTCCCACCAGTCCCCATCAAAGTACAATCCTCTGCAATGTACACCAAACCATTCCCACCAGTCCCCATCAAAGTACAATCCTCTGCAATGTACACCAAACCATTCCCACCAGTCCCCATCAAAGTACAATCCTCTGCAATGTACACCAAACCCTTCCCACCAGTCCCCGTCATCAAAGTACAATCCTCCGCAATGTACACCAAACCATTCCCACCAGTCCCCGTCATCAAAGTACAATCCTCCGCAATGTACACCAAACCATTCCCACCAGTCCCCGTCATCAAAGTACAACCCTCTGCAATGTACACCAAACCATTCCCACCAGTCCCCGGCATCAAAGTACAATCCTCCGCAATGTACACCAAACCATTCCCACCAGTCCCCGTCATCAAAGTACAATCCTCCGCAATGTACACCAAACCATTCCCCGTCATCAAAGTACAATCCTCCGCAATGTACACCTAACCATTCCCACCAGTCCCCGTCATCAAAGTACAATCCTCCGCAATGTACACCAAACCATTCCCACCAGTCCCCGTCATCAAAGTACAATCCTCCGCAATGTACACCAAACCATTCCCACCAGTCCCCGTCATCAAAGTACAATCCTCCGCAATGTACACCAAACCATTCCCACCAGTCCCCGTCATCAAAGTACAATCCTCCGCAATGTACACCAAACCATTCCCACCAGTCCCCGTCATCAAAGTACAATCCTCTGCAATGTACACCAAACCATTCCCACCAGTCCCCGTCATCAAAGTACAATCCTCCGCAATGTACACCAAACCATTCCCACCAGTCCCCGTCATCAAAGTACAATCCTCCGCAATGTACACCAAACCATTCCCACCAGTCCCCATCAAAGTACAATCCTCTGCAATGTACACCAAACCATTCCCACCAGTCCCCGTCATCAAAGTACAATCCTCCACAATGTACACCAAACCATTCCCACCAGTCCCCGTCATCAAAGTACAATCCTCTGCAATCACACAGCCATAGACTCCTAAAAGTGAACATGTAAAAGTAGAATTCCAGGATCAACTGAAAGCAGAGTTTCACCCAAAAGAGGAACGTCTGCATTAAAGCGGAGTTCCACCTAAAAATGGAACTTCCGCTTAATCCACCTCTCCCCCCTCCTGACATGCCACATTTGGCATGTAATTTTTTTTGGGGGGGGTACCTACTTTTGACAGGTACCCAACTCCCACTTCCTGCTCTCGTCGCCTAAGCGACTCCTCCTCTCTCCCACTAGACGACTCCTCCAACTCCCCTCTCCCTCTAGGCGACTCCTCCTCATTCTCCTCTCTCCCACTAGGCGACTTCTCCTCTCTCCCACTAGGCAACTCCTCCTCCTCTCTCCCCCTAGGCGACGACTCCTCCTCTCTCCCTCTAGGCGACGACTCCTCCTCTCTCCCTCTAGGCGACGACTCCTCCTCTCTCCCTCTAGGCGACGACTCCTCCTCTCTCCCTCTAGGCGACGACTCCTCCTCTTCTCTCCCTCTAGGCGACGACTCCTCCTCCTCCTCTCTCCCGCTAGGCGACGACTCCTCCTCCTCTCTCCCTCTAGGCGACGACTCCTCCTCCTCCTCTCTCCCTCTAGGCGACGACTCCTCCTCCTCCTCTCTCCCTCTAGGCGACGACTCCTCCTCCTCCTCCTCTCTCCCTCTAGGCGACGACTCCTCCTCCTCCTCCTCTCTCCCTCTAGGCGACGACTCCTCCTCCTCCTCCTCCTCTCTCCCTCTAGGCGACGACTCCTCCTCTCTCCCTCTAGGCGACTCCTCCCCCTCATTCCCACTAGGCGACTCCTCCCCCTCATTCCCACTAGGCGACTCCTCCCCCTCATTCCCACTAGGCGACTCCTCCCCCTCATTCCCACTAGGCGACTCCTCCCCCTCATTCCCACTAGGCGACTCCTCCCCCTCATTCCCACTAGGCGACTCCTCCCCCTCATTCCCACTAGGCGACTCCTCCTCCTCTCTCCCTTTAGGGGACTCCTCCTCCTCATTCCCACTAGGCGACTCCTCCTACTCTCTCCCATTAGGCGACTACTCCTCCTCCTCCTCTCTCCCACTAGGCGACTTCTCCTCCTCCTCCCTCCCACTAGGCAACTCCTCCTCCTCTCTCCCACTAGGCAACTCCTCCTCCTCTCTCCCACTAGGCAACTCCTCCTCCTCCTCTCTCCCACTAGGCAACTCCTCCGCCTCTCTCCCACTAGGCAACTCCTCCTCCTCTCTCCCACTAGGCAACACTTAGCCTTTAAGTCCCATTAGCCACTTCAGCCCCGGAGGATTTGGCTGCCCAATGACCGAGCCATTATTTTTTGCGATTCGGCACTCCATCGCTTTAACTGACAATTGCGCGGTCGTGCGACATGGCTCTCAAACAAAACTGACGTCCTTTTTTTCCCCTACAAATAGAGCTTTCTTTTGGTGGTATTTGATCACCTCTGTGGTTTTTATTTTTTGTGCTAAAAATAAAAATAGAGCGACAATTTTGATAAAAAAGCTATATTTTTTACATTTTGCTATAATAAATATCCCCTAAAAAAAGATATAAAAAAAACTTTTCTTCTCAGTTTAGACCGATATGTATTCTTCTACATATTTTTGGTAAAAAACAAAAAAAAAATCACAATAAACGTATATTGGTTTGCGCAAAAGTTATAGCATCTACAAAATAGGGGAAAGTTTTAAGGCATGTTATTAATATTTTTTTTTTTTATTATTAACAATGGCGGCGATCTGCGATTTTTATCATGACTGCGACATTATGGCAGACACTTTTGATGCTATTTTGGGACCAATGTCATTTATACAGCGATGAATGCTATAAAAATGCACTGATTACTGTGTAAATGACACTGGCAGGGAAGGGGTTAACCACTAGGGAGCGAGGAAGGGGTTAAGTGTTTCCTAGGGAGTGATTCTAAGGCTGCTTTCACATTGAGGCGTGCAGCCGCGCTATTTGTAGCGCGGCTATACCGTCGTATTTACCGTGATATTCGGGCGCTAGCGGTGAGGTTTTAACCCCCGCTAGCGGCCGAAAAAGGGTTAATACCGCGCTTTCCCATTGATTTCAATAGGAAGGCCTTCGGGCTTTCACATTGAACACTACAGGGCAGGTTTTTTCATGCGGTATAGCAGCGCTATTTTTAGCGCTGTACCGCATGAAAAACGCCTCAATGTAAAAGGGGCCTAACTGTGGAGGGGAGGGGCATGGCTTACTGCGACATTACACTGATCACTACTCCCAATGACAGGGAGCATTAGATCAGTGTCCTGTCACTAGGCAGAACAGGCAAATGCCTTGTTTACATAGGCACCCCCCGTGCTGCCGCTCCATGACACGATAGGGGGACACCGGCGGACATCAAGTCCATGGGTCCTGCGGGCACGGTCACGGAGCTTGCAGCGGGGGTGTGCGCACGCCCACACGGCTGGCTTTTCTGCCGACGTATAAATGCGTGAAGTGGTTGGCAAGGGGTTAACCGGTAAAAGTGAGGGCTTCCTGTGGGGGTTCACAAGCACCGGGGGGGGAGGGGGGGTAATCTTCACATCTATCCTTGTGTAGATGGATTTTCAGACCCTGCAAAGCAGCAATATTACCCACTAAAGCGCCGCGCCGCTCAATGCATTATTTATACACTCCTCTCAAATTCTCGCAGTGCTGAACAATTTACAAGCGCAGAAAACAAATCCTAGGTGTCAGCTACTACCTAGAAGGAGAAAAAGAAATTACAGATGGTGGCTAAAGCCTCGTATACAGGAGAAGGGTGCAGAGGTACATCCAGTGTGATTGTTGGGGGAGGGGAGGTGTTCCCCCTGACCTTCCATCCCTCATCAGAGAACTGGGCACCAATGAAAATTAACCACTTAAGCCCCGGACCAATATGCTGCTAAATGCCCAAAGGCGTTTTTACAATTTGGCACTGCGCTGCTTTAACAGACAATTGCGTGGTCGTGCGACGTGGCTCCCAAACAAAATTGACGTCCTTTTTTCCCCACAAATAGAGCTTTCTTTTGGTGGTATTTGATCACCTCATCATCCAAATAGAGCGACAATTTTGAAAAAAATGCAATATTTCTTACTTTTTGCTATAATAAATATCCCCCAAAAACATATATAAAAAAAAATGTTTCCTCAGTTTAGGGCAATACGTATTCTTCTACATATTTTTGGTAAAAAAAAAAATCGCAATAAGCGTTTATCGGTTGGTTTGTGCAAAATTTATAGCGTTTACAAAATAGGGGATAGTTTTATTGCATTTTTATCATTTTTTTTACTACTAATGGCGGCGATCATCGATTTTTTTCGTGACTGCGACATTATGGCGGACACTTCGGACAATTTTGACACATTTTTGGGACCATTGTCATTTTCACAGCAAAAAATGCATTTAAATTGCATTGTTTATTGTGAAAATGACAGTTGCAGTTTGGGAGTTAACCACTGGGGGCGCTGTAGGAGTTAGGGTTCACCTAGTGTGTGTTTACAACTGTAGGGGGGTGTGGCTGTAGGACTGACGTCATCGATCGAGTCTCCCTATAAAAGGGATCACTCGATCGATGCGCCGCCACAGTGAAGCACGGGGAAGCCGTGTTTACATACGGCTCTCCCCGTTCTTCAGCTCCGGGGAGCGATCGCGACGGAGCGGCTATAAACGAATAGCCGCGCCGTCGTCCCGGATCGCTCCCCGAGGGAACCCGCCCGCCGCATGTAGAGGGGGGGTCCCGATTGGACCCCCGACCCACGTCTAGGCAGGAACGTACAGGTACGTTGATGTGCCTGTCCGTGCCATTCTGCCGACGTATGTCTACATGAGGCGGTCGGGAAGTGGTTAAACCCGCGCATGCTCAGAAGCAAGTTATGACGCAAGCTTGAATGGAACAGAGTGCCGTCGTATGTGTTGTACGTAACCGCGCTTTGCTAGAGCATTTTGAAAAAACGATGGTGTGTAGGCAATGTCGTTTTTTACCATGAGAAAAAACGACTTTTTTTACAAGACAAAAAACGACCATGTGTACGCGGCATTAGATGTGATGGCTGCATTCTTTTTCTCTTTTTTTGTCTTTCTTTCTTCTGTTTTTATCTGGTGATCTGGCAAGTAAGTCTGTTTTTCACAGCACAAACTCTCTAGTAGAATGTGTCAGTTCACATGGATGAGATCAACCAGTAAACACTGGCAGGGGTGCTTACAACAGGGTTTGACAAATTTGCTTGGAATCTAGGAGCCAGCTAAAAAAGTTAAGAGCCCGAAATATGCGTGAGCAGCGACCGCATATGTAAACGGTGTTCAAACCACACATGTGAGGTATCGCCACGATCGTTAGAGCGAGAGCAATAATTCTAGCCCTAGACCTCCTCTGTAACTCAAAACATGCAACCTGTAGATTTTTTTAAACGTCGCCTATGAAGATTTTAAAGGGTAAAAGTTTGTCGGCATTCCACGAGCGGACGCAATTTTGAAATGTGACATGTTCGGTATAAATTTACTCGGCGTAACAGTATCTTTCACAATAGAAAAAAAAAATTGGGCTAACTTTACTGCTGTCTTATTTTTTAATAATAAAAAGTGTATTTTTTCCCAAAAAAGTGCGCTAGTAAGACCGCTGCGCAAATACGGCGTGACAGAAAGTATTTCAACGACTGCTATTTTATTCTCTAGGGTGTTAGAATAAAAAATACATATGTTTGGGGGTTCTAATTAGAGGGAAGGAGACAACAGGGACCTGGGTGATGGATGTGATGACGGCAGTCACGGGTGATGGAGTAGAGGACAATCACATGTGATCGGGGAGGTGATGACAGGAGATGGAGGGGTGACAGATGTTGTAAGTGGGGACACAAGTTGGGAATGGGGACAGATGTTAGGAGGAGGGGATTGGTTGATGGGGACTGGTGATAGATGCGGGGACACCGATTGGGGTAGGGAATTGGTGATAGGGATATAGGATGGAGGAGACATATGTTAGGGGGAGGAAATTGGTGATGGGTGTGGGGACACGGGGAGGGGACTGGGTGACAGGGATGGGATTGGGTGATGGAGGTGGGGACACAGGTTGGGGGAGTGGACTGGGTGATGGGGGTGGGGACACGGGTTGGGGGAGGGGACTGGGTGACAGGGATGGGATTGGGTGATGGAGGTGGGGACACAGGTTGGGGGAGTGGACTGGGTGATGGGGGTGGGGACACAGGTTGGGGGAGGGGACTGTGTGATGGGGGTGGGGACACAGGTTGGGGAGGGGACTGTGTGATGGGGGTGGGGACACAGGTTGGGGAGGGGACTGTGTGATGGGGGTGGGGACAGAGCGTGGGGGAGGAAACTGGGTGAGGGGGACATAGGTTGGGGGAGGGGACTGGGTGATGGGGACAGAGCTTGGGGAGGGGGCTGGGTGATGGGGGGAGAAGACAGAGCATGGATGAGGGGGCTGGGTGGGGACAGAGCTTGGGGGAGGGGGCTGGGTGATGGGGTGGGGACACACAGGTTGGGGGAGGGGACAGAGCTTGGGGGGGGGGGACAGAGGTGGGGGAAGGGAATGGGGGTGGGGACACAGGTTGGGGGAGGGGACAGAGGTGGAGGAGGGGAATGAGGGTGGGGACACAGGTTGGGGGAGGGGACAGGGTGATGGGGGTGGGAACAGAAATCAGAGGTGATAACAGGTGATGGAGTGATGACATTTGATGGAGGTTGGGGACAGGTGATGGGGGTGGGGCCAGACACAGAATGGGGGTGGGGATCAGATGATGGGGTGGGGATGGAGCTTGGGGGAGGGGACTGGGTGATGGGGAGGGGACACACAGGTTGGGGGAGGGGACAGAGCTTGGAGGGGGGACAGAGGTGGAGGAGGGGAATGGGGGTGGGGACACAGGTTGGGGGAGGGGACTGGGTAATGGGGGTGGGGACAGAGCTTGGGGGAGGGGACTGGGTGATGGGGGGAGAAGACAGAGCATGGATGAGGGGGCTGGGTGGGGACAGAGCTTGGGGGAGGGGACTGGGTGTTGGGGGTTGGGACACACAGGTTGGGGGAGGGGACAGAGCTTGGAGGGGGGGCAGGGGAGGGGACAGAGCTTGGAGGGGGGGCAGGGGAGGGGAATGGGGGTGGGGACACAGGTTGGGGGAGGGGACTGGGTGATAGGGGTGGGGACAGAGCTTGGGGGAGGGGACTGGGTGATAGGGGTGGGAACAGAAATCAGAGGCGATAACAGGTGATGGAGTGATGACATTTGATGGAGGTTGGGGACAGGTGATGGGGGTGGGGTGAGGTGGTGGGGCCAGACACAGAATGGGGGTGGGGATCAGATGGTGGGGTTATGTGATGGGGTGGGTCTAGTCTCAGGTGATAGGGGTGAGAACAGCGCATGGGGGAGGGGCCTGTGTGATAGGGGTGGGGTTAGAGCTTGGGGGTGGGGATAGAAAGCAGAGGTGATAACAGGTGATGGAGTGACGACACTTAGTGGAGGTTGGGGGTGGGGCCAGACACAGAATGGGGGTGGGGATCAGATGATGGGGTGGGGTTATGTGATGGGGTGGGTCTAGTCTCAGGTGATAGGGGTGAGAACAGACCATGGGGGAGGGGCCTGTGTGATAGGGGTGGGGTTAGAGCTTGGGGGGTGGGGATAGAAAGCAGAGGTGATAACAGGTGATGGAGTGACGACACTTGGTGGAGGTTGGGGACAGATAATGGGGGTGGGGCCAGACACGGGGTGGGGGTGGGAGCAGATGATGGGGGTGTGGTGATATGATGGGGGTGTGGCTAGTCTCAGGTGATGGGGGAGGGGACAGTAGCTCCTTACCTGTCTGACGTTGGCCGGTAGTTTGGCCCAGGGGTAGTTGTGTCGGATGTGGAACTCCACGTCAATATTCATGGTGTCCGATGTGACCCCCGGCCGGTCGGCCTGCACATACCGTGTCACCGCCTCATGTCCCCGGACCCCGACGCCCCCTCCTGTCTCTCCCGAACTTGGCCTCAGTGATAAACTACTTCCTCATTGGCTGGTGTAGTCTGACCGAGTTCTTTACGTCACTTCCCGTCAGACGAAGCTTCGGAGAAGAAAGTCTGTCCGCCAGAGGCCGAACCTCCCCGGACACCTTGTCTCCTTTCCTGTGGGCGGCCATCTTGTTGTAGACCGCAGAGTAACAGGACCGTCCAGCTGGAGAGAGTTCTCTATCACTACATGTTAGGACAAGGAATACAGGAGTGACAACATTCATATAGGAATTCCAGGAATACCATAGTGGTTGTCACTATTTCTGCATGAAAATAAAGAGGTTTGATTGCTCTTCAGCCTTTAGGCTTCATTAAACACACTCCATAGTATACATTCATGGAGCACATGAAGATGTGGGTCACACTTGCCGTGACGTTCATTGTAAATGGCCCCCAAATGCGGCCAGCAGACGTGTACTCACACATGTCAGAACACGCGGTTATATACCACAGGTGTGGGAGATTCTTTGGTGTGTTTGTGGTGGTGAACTCCCTCCAATGAATAATCCGCACTCCTGGCTGCAGTCACATCTGTGCGTTGTTGTGTGACGGCACTTTCCTGCGCACTTTCTGTGCGTGTTTATGAATGAGCCGCCCTGTACGACCAACGTACCAAAGAAGCTCCCGAAACCTTTTTTGGGCATTGAGTTTCGTACACGTTTTTTAACCTCGTGATTTAATGCGCGCAAAAAAAAACTTGTATCTGCTGGCCTCATTTGGGGTACCGGTAACAACGAATGGCACCACAAGTGTTTTCTACATGTTCTGCAAATGCGTGGTTTTGAGCGCATTTACAGAATGCTTAAAGTGGTACTAAGGGCCGCTTCACACCACAAAAACGCACTCCAGATCCATTCCTGATGCGTTTCTGCATACGTGTGTAGCACTACCCCGCAGGAGCTGCTGAGTATTTTTGGGTGGCACGTTGCCTCTATTCTCGCTGTCCAGGGTAATAAAAGAGAGTCTGAGAAATTCCAATGTCCACACAATACGCTTCTTTTTCTGTGGTTTATTGTAGAACTTGATAGGAAAAAGAAGTGTAGCGCTCACCCCCGAAGGAGCCATTGATGATAGATTGGGATGGCGTGTTACCTCTGTGAGCGTCTAGGGGTAGATGATGATGAGAGCAGCAATGATGGAATGTCCAAACAGCAGGTGTCTTTTCTTGTGCTTTATTTTACCCAACACGGTAAACAGTAAACTTGAGGGAGATAGTAGAGGTGTGAAGAAGGAGAAGTAGCAGATTCAGGCTCAACAGTACGGAAACAGTCCTGCTTCCAACGACACTTTACTTTCGTCGCCACTCCAGCCGGAATGGGTATAGTGAACCCGAACAGGCCTCTCACACCGACCTGGCAGCCAGGGTATCACTCGGCACTTTGAGAGGAACAGGTCTCTGCCACAGACCTGGCCTCAGAACTTAGGTTATGGAGACTGTTCTCCTCAGTGAACTTCTTCTTGCCTAGATCTTTCTCAGGTAGTTACAATTGGGTTAACGACTGACAGGTGGCCAACATCCACCCCCTCAGTGTCCGGTTACCTCGATCCCCGGTGGATTGTCTAGGCCCTGTTGGACCGCCAGCCTCTCATTGGCGCTCCTCAGACAGACTCCCCACCGAACAGCTATCTCGCTTGGGATCTCCTCAGAGTTGGGGCCCAGTCGATTACTGGAGCCCCGCCACAGCTTTAAATGTTCCGGGCCAACATGGTCCCGGAACCAGGAACACCGTGTGGCACGTGCACCCCGGCCTGGTAGGCCATCTCGCCGGGGAGCCGTGATGTGTGGTCACTCTGAA
The DNA here is from genome assembly GCF_905171775.1 of Rana temporaria. Classification (NCBI taxonomy): domain Eukaryota; kingdom Metazoa; phylum Chordata; class Amphibia; order Anura; family Ranidae; genus Rana; species Rana temporaria. The sequence continues at coordinate 391,827,728 of NC_053493.1, read as the reverse complement.
GGTGGGTGCCACACCAGGAACAAGACCCCGCCTAATGGCGTCTGCTCCAGAAGTACCTTCCCCCAGCATGCCCCGCGAGGGAAAACCCCTCCTGATTGGCTGCTGGCAAGTTAAAGGGGTGGAAGGGTAGGTAGGTAGGTTCAGGTGTATAGTTTCAAATAGTAAACACTCCTGCTTCCAGCATACACAGTTCTTTTCGTCGCCACTCTAGCCAGAGTGGGTATTGCTCACCTGGATAGGTTGACGCTGGTCTAGCAGTCGGAATGGCGCACAGAGTAAAGTACAGTCTCTGCCACAGACCTTCTGCCACAGACACTTTCGGTCCAGAATCCCCTGCCACAGGATTCAGCACCCGGATCTCTCCAGCTTAACTTAGATAGAACTTTGAATCTGACAGGCGACTATCATCAAGCCTCTCAGTGCACAGTGCATCCTTCGATGAAGTTTCCAGGCCTTCTCCCAAGATACCAGCCTCTTGCATGGTCCTCTCCTGGATAGGTCCTCCCCTGGCTCCCTTCATCAAGTGGCTTCCTCCCTCCAGGACGGACAGCACAGGATCACCTTAGCAAATGTAGGTCCCAATCTGACTACTGGACCTACCAGGAGAAGTCTCCACTCTGGACCAGCATGGTCCCGAAGTCAGGATTCAGAACACGCACCCCAGGCCAGGCGGGCCAAGAGGCATGTGGAACGACGACCCGCCAATGGCGTCTGTCTCTTAAGTACCCATCCCCAACATGCTCAGCGGGACGATACCTCCCCTGATTCGCTGCCGAGGGGAACACCCAATACACCCTGACCTTACTGCTGCCACCCTTGGCCTGGGGTGGTAACAACACCCCCAAGTGAACAATGGTGGATACTCCCAGCACAGCCATGGCTGAAACAAAGGCTAAATTGCCCACAATTACACTTGACTGAGCCAATCAATGACTCAGGCCCCCTCTAAATTTACAGCAACAGGAGCAGGGCGCTACACATGTTTATAATGCATTCTGGTGCGATTTTGATGCATTTCCGAATGAATTTCAGGTGCTTTTTTTCTCCTTTTTTTCCTTTTTTTTTCCCTTCACTATACTAGGGTCCAGTGCGTTTTACTGCATTCCAGTACAGTCCAGTGCAGGAAAAATGCAGCATGTTCTACTTTTTTTTTCTGGAACTGAAAAGTCCTGGAACTGACTGCACCAGTGTGAAAGTGGTTGTAAACCCCCCCCAAAAAAAAAAACCTGCAAGACAAAGGCATAATGAGCTAGTATAACTAGCATACTATCTCATTATTAATTACTTACCTTAGATCAAAGCCATCCTCGTCTCCCTCTCTGGCCGCAGACATCTCTCCGGTAGGTTACTTCCGGGTATAGCCGCTCCGGCGCTTTGATTGGCATACATGCTTGAGCCGGCATTAGCCATTCACAAAACCGGCATTCTCAGTGTGTCCTCGCGCCGTTGTCTATGGCGCGCATGCGCCTTAGACATCAATGCATTATTTTTGGTAAATATTACCTGTAGGAGAGGAATGTGGAGGGTATGAGAGCGAGCAGTATGTACAGGAGAGGAGTGTGGAAGGTATAATACTGAGCAGTATGTACATGAGATGAGTGTGGAGGGTAAGACAGTGAGCAGTATGTACAGAAGAAGAGTGGGGAGGATATGACAGTGGGCAGTATGTACAGGAGAGACGTGTGGAGGGTATGACAATGGGCCCTATGTATAGAAGAGAAGTGTAGAGGGTATGACAGTGGGCACTATGTATAGGAGAGAAGTTTGGAGGGTATGACAGTGAACAGTATGTACAGGAGAGGAGTGTGTAGGGTATGACAGCGGGCACTATGTATAGGAGAGTAGTGTGGAGGGTATGACAGTGAGCAGTATGTACAGGAGAGAAGTGTGGAGAGTATGTACAGGTGATTATGGGGCCCCCGGGCAAAAGATTATGGGGCCATACAGTATGAACACACACACATATAGTATACATACACACAGTATACACACACAGTACACATACACACAGAATACACATACATACACTGAAAAGGTACTGAAGAGGCGGGGCAGCTATAATCTTGGGATTTAAAAAAAAAACAAAGATTTTTACATACTGTCCCTGGTTTTACTGAGGCTGGCATCCCTGATGGGGCCCCCTAGTAGCATGGGGCCCTCGGGGCAGTGCTTGAGTGCCCGAATGGTCAGTCCGCCCCTGGCATTAAATATACATTTTATCCCTTTCATGCCTAAGCCTATTTCTGACATTTGGTGTTTACAAGTTAAAATCCATATTTTTGGCTAAAAAATTACTTAGAACCCCCAAACATTATATATATATTTTTTTTAGCAGAGAATCTAGAGAATAAAATGGCGATTTTTGAAATATTTTATGTCACACAGTATTTGTGCGGCGGTGTTTTAAACACAACTTTTTGGGAAAAATTTAGTTTCATGAATCTAAAAAAAATGAAAAAGTACAATTAGCCCAATTTTTTTGCATAGTGTGAAAGATGATGTTACGCCGAGTAAATAGATACCAAGGTTGTCACGCTTTATAATTGCACGCACTCCTGGAATTGCGACAAACTACGGTACCTAAAAATCTCCATAGGCGGCGCTTTAAACTTTTTTTACGGTTACCATGTTAGAGTTACAGAGTAGGTCTAGTGCTAGAATTATTGCTCTCGCTCTGGCGATCGTGGCGATACCTCACATGTGTGATTTGAACACCGTTTTCATATGCGAGCGCGACTTCCGTATGCGTTTTCTTTGTTGCGCAAGCTCGCGGGGAGAGGGGCGCTTTAAACATTTTTTTTTTTTGTTTTCTTATTTATTTTTTATTTTTTTATAATATTAAATTGTGTTTTTTTTAAATTTTGATCACTTTTATTGCTGTCACAAGGAATGTAAACATCCCTTGTGACAGTAATGGGCCGTACAGACGACCGAACATGTCTGCTGAAACTGGTCCGCGGGCCAGTTTCAGCAGACATGTTCGGTCGTGTGTAGGCCCGAGCGGACAGGATTCCAGCATACATTTGCCCGCCGGGCCTTTTTCCAGCGGGCAAATATTTCTGGACTTGTTTTAAAACAGCCCGCTGGAATCCTGTCCGCTCGGACATGTTCGGTCGTCTGTACAGACCTACCGTACATGTCCGAGCGCCCGCCATCCCTCACATGCGTCGAATGACTTCGACGCATGCGTGGAAGCATTGAACTGGCAGGGCCGGCCACGTCGTCGCGGCGACGGCGCGGCCACTCCCCGCGTATTGTTTATGCGCGGATTTCTGTATGATGGTGAGTACAGCCACCATACAGAAATCCCCCGGCGGACCGGTTTCATCGTACATGTTTGGTCATCTGTACACGGCCTAATAGGTGGTGACAGGTACTCTTTATGAAGGGATCGGGGGTCTAAAAGACCCCCGAGCCCTCCTTTGCATTTCAAAGTATTCAGATCGCCCAAAACTGCGATTCTGAATACTGTGTACTTTTTTTAAATCCAGCGCCATTGGCAGCCGAGAAACCCGGAAGTGACGTCATTACGTCGCTTCCGTGTTTTCAATGCGGATACTGAATCAAAGCCGCTTACGGCTTTGTTTCAGAGCACGCCTGGACTATGGAGGCGCCGGATGGAGGATCGGGTCTCCTGGTGGGACGGGAGGCCCGGTCAGAGCGGCGAGAGGCGGCGGGAGGGGGGGATGTCCCCTCCCGCTCCTCCGGCATAACAACCGAGCGGCTTTTAGCCGCATCGGTTGTTATGTCTGGATAGCCGATCGCCGGTATATCGGTACCGGTATAACCCCCGAAAGCCGAGGACGCATATATGCGTTCCGTCGGCGTGAAAGGGTTATTATCTTTACTAAATACAATACATAACGTAAATACACACATAAGGTGTTCTGCCTGGTTCAGCAGTAATTACCAACCACCTGTAAGTTAATGACACTCATTCATACATTCCTGTAACTTTCACCTTCTCTGATAACAGATGATTTTTTCTCCTGATTAATGTCCCTTTGACTCCAGTAAAAATAAAGATAAGACTTGATGTATACCAGAAGAAAGAAAGCTTTTATGAATGCTGAGTTTGTCAAAGTTCAGCCATCTTTTCTTCCTTTTGGACTTTCAGCATGGGAAGGAAGAGTGAGCTCCGATATGACTTGCACCTCATGGCCAAGACAAGAAGCCACATGGGGCTTGAGATGGCACCACATACCAGAGATTTACACTCGTCCTGCTCACCGTGTTTCCATCCACTACATTGACAAATATTGTTAATTACATTTTAACATCATTTTAACCACTTGCTTACTAGTGTTGCTCACGAATATTCGCATTGCGAATATTCGTTACGAATATGGCATATTCGAATATTCGCGAATAACTCGAATTTCGCGGCCAAAATTCGCTATTCCGAATATTCGTATTTTTTCAAATTTATTTTTAAAACAGATCACATCCTATCGACGTCTAAAAGCATTTCTGGTATGATTAGAGACCCTGGGCCGAGTAGCTAAGCTGAGGCGATCCTTTTATGTTGCCGAATATTCGCAATCGCGAATATTCGATTTCCGAATATTCGCGAATACTTTCTCCGCTCTTCTTTTGCATCAGAGCCAATCAGAGTTCTCCTACCACAGTTGTCACAATTTCGCAATCAATTTCGCATTCGCATTAGCGAAATTTCGATAAAATATCACGAATATTCGCGAATACTTTCTCCGCCCTTCTTTTGCATCAGAGCCAATCAGAGTTCTCCTACCACAGTTGTCAAAATTTCGCAATCAATTTCGCATTCGCATTAGCGAAATTTCGCAAAAAAATGTTTTGGATAAAATATCACGAATATTCGATTTTAGCGAATATTTCACGAATATTCGTCAATATATTCGTGATATATCGCGAAATCGAATATGGCGTATTCCGCTCAACACTATTGCTTACTGGGCACTTAAACCCCCCTCCTGCCCAGACCAATTTTCAGCTTTCAGCGCTCTCACTCTTTGAATGACAATTGCGTTTGTCATACAACATTGTACCCAAATGTTTTTCCCCACATAAAGAGCTTTCTTTTGGTGGTATTTGATCACCTCTGCAGGTTTTATTTTTTGTTAAAAAAAAAAAAAAAAAAAAGAATAAAAAAAATAAAATACAAAACCGTTTAATATTTTGTTATAACATTTTGCAAACTGGTAATTTTTCTCCTTCATTGATGTACGGTGATGAGGATGCACTGATGGACACCGATAGGCTGCACAGATGGGCACTGATAAGGCGGCACTGGTAGGCACTGATAGGCGGCACTGGTGGGCACTGAGAGGTGATACTGAGAGGTGGCACTGATGGGTGGAACTGAAGGGCATTGATAGGTGGCACTGGTGGGCACTGAGAATTGGCACTAATAGGTGGCACTGATAGCTGGCAGTGATGGGCACTGGTAGGTGGCAGTGATGGGCACTGATGGGTGGCAGTGATGGGCACTGATCAGCACTGGTAGGTGAGACTGACAGGCGCACTGCTAGGTGGCACTGATGAGGCACTGACTAGTCACTGACTGGCACCACTGGTGGGCATTGATAGGTGGCAGTGATGGGCACTGACAGGTGGCACTGTATTGCGCTGGTGGTCACTGTGGCCTGCACTGGCAGGCGGTACTGGCGGGCACTAATGAGGCTGATGTGCCTCTTCCACTGGGGACCGATCTCCCTTACACAGGAGCAGGTGTTCGGCTTTGTTTACATCACGTGATCAGCTGTCATTGGCTGACAGCTGATCACATGGTAAGGGGCCAGGACGGGCCCCTTACCCGGACTTGTGATCACCGGAGTCTCAGTGACCCAGTGATCGCCGCGCACGCCCTGCAGGGAACGTGCGTTGCGCGTGCAAAGGGTAGGACGTCTAATGGCGGCCTCCCGGCATTTGGGGTCGGCGCTGTGTCCATCATTCGGCTATAGTGCAGACCCCTAGTGGTTAATTTTAATTTAATTATGACTTATGTAGCACCACCCTTTACTAGGGCCGCAGTTCTTTAAAGTCCACGGGTTCTATTCCCACTAGTGCAACAGCCAGGCAAAAAGCAACTTCAAACTTCTGAATTCAGGAAACACAATTGAGATGGGTTGCCTTTATTTCACAAATAAATTAAATAGGGTTTAGGGAGCTGTGGGATACTCCACACTAATAACAGGAACAATGGGGACACTCTTCCTTATAGTAGCTCTGCAAAAGGGTCCTTGTAACAGAGGGACAAGTGGACAGCCCTGGGCTCCTTTAGCAATGTCCTAGGCCAGACAAGACTTATACATTGTGCGATAGGGGTAACAGAAGGAAGTCACTGAAATCCTTCTTCTTAAAGCGGTAGTTCACCCACAATCCCATGATGTTACCATCGAGACAGGCATTGTAGCGCGAGCTACAGTATGCCTGTCCCGATTTTTTTAACCCCGTACTCACCTCGTAGTCGTCCATCGTAGATTCCGGCTCCCGCGGGGAATGGGCGTGCCTATGGAGAGGGAGGATGATTGACGGCCGGCCCTGGCACGTCACTCTCCCCGAAGACAGCCGGAGTAGGTCTCGGCTCTTCACGGCGCGTGCGCACAGGCTATGCGCACGCGTCGTGAAGACCAAGCCTATTTCGGCTATTTCCGGAGAAGCGTGACGCGCCAGAGCCGGCCGTCAATCATCCTCCGTCTCCAGAGGCACGCCCATTCCCCGGTATCTTCGATGGACGACTACAAGGTGAGTATGGGGGGAAAAAATTCGGGACAGGCATACTGTAGCTCGCGCTACAGTGCCTGATTTAAAGGTAAAAGAAAAAATTTTTTTTTTTTTTACTGTCGATAGGGTGAACCCCCGCTTTAAGGTCAGTACTCACAGTGTCCTCTCAAGCTCTGAATTTCCTTCAGATCCCAGCAGGCAGAATTCTCTATGAACCCCCAAGGCAGGTCTTTAGCAGCACTCCTCCTCAGTCTCAGTGTAACGTCTCACGAACAATTTTGCACTAAATACAATTGTGCTTCTTTCCCAGTTAACTCTCATCCGTTACTTCCTTCCCAAACCTTCTTCCTGAAGAGTCTCTCACTCGAAGTTCAACTATAGTTACTTACTTCTTTCTAATTAGCTGTGACTTCCTGTTAAGCTGCTGGGCGGCCTATTTAAGCTCCTAGCACTAACCAGAAAGTGTTCCTTTATTTTGGCTGACACAACGCCTCTGTCGGTGGGTATCCAGACGCACCTGCTCTGAACTTCAGCTTCCTGACCTGGACCAGGAGTCTCCACTGCCTGCTTCACCAGCCTTACCCGTCTGGACCCTTGGAGCCTGACCTTATGCCTGCATCATTCACTTCAGTATCGCAAGTACCCTGATGTTGTTATGCATTTCTATCCTGTGAACTGCCCTGCCTGCTAATTATGCACGCTAACTGTACCAGGAATTGCTGCAGCCATAGTCCCTCTATGTTTGGTACTTCTAATAAGGATCCTGCCATGATTTCTACATTTTAAGTCACCAATAGTGTTGAGCGGAATACGCCATATTTGATTTCGGGATAAATCACGAATATATAGCCGAATATTCGTGAAATATTCGCTAAAATCGAATATTCGTGATATTTTATAAAAAAAAAAAAAAATTTGCGAAATTTCGCGAATGCGAATGCGAAATTGATTGCGAAATTTTGACAACTGTGGTAGGAGAACTCTGATTGGCTCTGATGCAAAAGAAGGGCGGAGAAAGTATTCGCGAATATTCGGAAATCGAATATTGGTGATATTTTATCGAAATTTCGCTAATGCGAATGCGAAATTGATTGGGAGATTTTGACAACTCTGATTGGCTCTGATGCAAAAGAAGGGCGGAGAAAGTATTCTCGAATATTCGGAAATCGAATATTGGTGATATTTTATCGAAATTTCGCTAATGCGAATGCGAAATTGATTGCGAGATTTTGACAACTGTGGTAGGAGAACTCTGATTGGCTCTGATGCAAAAGAAGGGCAAAGAAAGTATTTGCGAATATTCGGAAATCGAATATTCGCGATTGCGAATATTCGGCAACATAAAAGGATCGCCTCAGCTTAGCTACTCGGCCCAGGGTCTCTAATCATACCAGCAATGCTTTTAGACGTCGATAAAAAATACGAATATTCGGAATAGCGAATATTGGCCGCGAAATTCGAGTTATTTGCGAATATTCGAATATGCCATATTCATAACGAATATTCGAAATGCTAGTCACCAACACTAGTCACCAAGTTTAAATGGAAGTCTTTCATGCCTAAGTAACTCCTTCTCAAATGTTATTGTGTGCACATATACTACCTATTACTTTGAGGACTTTGCCGTTAAGGTTATTTACATGCCACGCATGCTCGGCTACTTCTGCATTTTTTTTTTTTGTGTATTTTGTGCGTGTACTCGAGAGAGGAGCCAGACTGCAGGAGTTGGGAGTAGGCAGAGGCAATCTGCCACCTTTCTCCTTTAGCAATGTCCTAGGCGAGACAAGACAATGGCGGGTGTGTGAGGGGGTCCTCCCACACAGCCCGCCCTACCTGCTCCGCTTTGAAGCCCAACGGGGCAGAGGGACTCCCTATAAGGGAGTGAGAGGATCTAGCCTGCTCAACCAGCCCCGTTAGTCCTTCGCCTCTCTTTTTAGAGACCGCGTGGTAAAAGTGCGTGCATGTTAACCCAATTTCGAGTGCGTGTAAGTGTGGTGTTTTTTGTGGGAGGGGGTGGGCGTATTAAGCGCAGGCTTACCTCGCATAGCACACCCACCGGGAGCCAGGCTGAGACCACCAAACTCAATTCACATGTAGCCGAGACCGGGATCCGAACCCCTAGCTGCAGAGGTGAATGGCCTGTCAGCACAGTGCCAATCGCGTTGAGCCACCGCAGCTCCCTGGCTACTTCTGCATTTAACTAGTATCAGTTCTACCTGGACTTTATACTTATTTGTTTGAGTTTTCACTGGCGCCTATGAAGGAATATGCGCCATGTTTCTTGACTGAAACTGTGATGGTAGGATTACAAACTCTCTGCACACAAGAGAGTGAAACCTGGGTCCGAAACTGAGTAGTCTCCGCAGTTGAGATGCTAACTCTCAAATAATATCCGGCGTAACGTTACACCCAGACAGAGTTTGTGGCTGAGCAGGCCCTCTCAGCACGGCTGAGAACCCAATGAACTAGCTCTGGAGGACCAGAAAGACAAGCACTCCTCCTAGCTGGGAATTTCTCCTCCAGGGAAAGAAGAATATTGGCTTCTAGAGATTATGGCCTGGATTCTCGTACCCCGGCGCATAGTTATGCCGGCGTAGCGTATCGAATATACACTACGCTGACGTAGCGCAGAGCGGCGAGCACAGTATTCACAAAGCACTTGCTCCCAACGTTGCGCCAGCGTAACATAAATTCTTCGGCGTAAGGCGGCCTAATTTAAAGTAGGTGGAAGTGGGCGTGATCCATTTAAATGAAGTGTGACCCCATGCAAATGATGGGCTGAACGAAAGGCACATGCCCCGTCCCGTGGACGCATGCTCAGAATCACGCCGGAAATACTCCCTAAGATACGTCGAATCACTGCCTACGACGTGAACGTAACCTACGCCCAGCCCTATTTACGTACTACTACGTAAACGACGTAAAATACGACGGCTGTTCCCTGGTCCATACCTTAACATGACTTACACCTGCTTTATGAGGCTTAAAGCGGTTGTAAACCGCATAAACTTTTTTTTTTTTTTTCCAAACCTGCAAGGCAAAAGGCATAATCAGCTAGTATGCACCGCATACTAGCCGATTATGAAATACTTACCTCGGAACGAGGTGAACACCACTTACCTGGTCCACGCCCAGCAGGATGTCATCTTGCTCCGGCGTGTCTTCTGGGTATCGCCGCTCCAGCGCTGTGATTGGCTGGAGCGGTGATGACGTCACTCCCGCGCGTGCGCGCGGGAGATTTAGAATCGGCAGGGTCCGGCGGATGCTGGTCCTTTCGCCGTGGATTCCCCCCTGCGCATGCGCCGCCCGCATTGCAAGGGGAGTATCTCCTAAACCGTACAGGTTTAGTAGATATTCTTTATACCTACAGGTAAGCCTTGTTATAGGCTTACCTGTAGGAAAAAAAGGAAAAAATGGGTTTACAACTACTTTAACTTTACGCGGGACGTAAGCCTTACGTAAACTATATATTAATGCGCTGGGCGCAAGTACGTTCGTGAATCAGCGTATCTCAATCACTTGCATATTCGAATCGTAAATCAATGGGAGCGCCCCTTGCGGCCAGCGTAAATATGCGCCCACGATACGACGGCGTAGGAAACTTACGTCGGTCGTAGGAAGCCTATTATCAGGCGTATCTAGTTCTATGGGCACGGCGCATAGATACGACGGCGCACATTGACACTTACGCGGCGTATCTGTAGATATGTCGGCGTAAGTGCTACGAGAATCCGGGCCTATGTATGCACTCCCCAACCACCATCACACTTGTCCAGGGATTGTCTGAGGCTTCATAAATATTGGGGCTGCCTATTTGACTCTCCCATCCCCTATATTCTGGAAATTTTCAGAAAACAGGGGGAAGCAGTGAAACCTGCAGCCTGCAGAATCCAGAGCAGCCCAAAGCAATCGCAAACCTTCTCTGCTGAATACAGGGGAGCCAAAAAGAGAAGGGAGCTACACGTATATCCTCCTCAAGTCTAGGTGTGTTATATTGTATGTGGTCTATATGCTCAGTCACTGCAAAACATAGTAGTAATGTAATGTTGGGCATCTGGAACCATAGCACACAACAGGGGGCCAAGCATCCTACCCACCCAGAAGATTGTCATATGATAAAGATACTCTCTTAAAGAGAGCGATGATCCAAGGTGAGGGGCATGGGACAGGTAAATATTCTTTACAGGATTCTTTTTGTAATGCCCAGTACACGTTTTTCTCGGCAGGAAAAAAAACAAGATTCCTCTCAAGCCTGCCTTGCATACACACGTTCAGGCCAAATACCGCCCGTCCAAAGTGTGGTGACGTACACCACGTACGACGGGACTATACAGGGGAAGTTCCATTTAAACGGCGCCACCCTTTGATTCGCGCTTTTCAGCCTTGTGCTTTTCAGTCCGTTACAGTGTGACGAATGTGCTATCTCCATTCCTGACATTAGTTTTACCAGAACGAGCGCTCCCGTCTCATACTTGATTCTGAGCATGCACGTTTTTTCCCCCCTCGAAAAGCATACACACGACCGGTTTTCCTGACAGGAAAAAGTCAGTCGGAAAAAAGAAAACATGTTGGCCCAGATCCACAAAGAACTTACGCTGGCGTATCGATTTATACGCCGCGTAAGTTCTAAGATGCCCCGTCGTATCTTTGTTTTGTATCCACAAAACAAGATACGACTGAATGTGGGCTCGATCCGACTGACATACATCTTAGTACGCCGTCGGATCTTAGGTGCATATTTACGCTGGCCGCTAGGTGACGCTTCCGTTGATTTCCACGTAAAGTATGCAAATTAGCTAGATACGTCGATCCACAAACGCACGTCCGCCCGGTGTATTTTTTTACGTCGTTTACATAAGGCTTTTTTTGGCGTAACGTTACCCCTGCTCTATGAGGCGTACGCAATGTTAAGTATGGACGTCGGGCCAGCGTCGAATTTTCCCGTCGTTTACGTCGTTTGCGTTCACGTCGAAAGCATTGACTATTTGCAACGTGATTTTGAGCATGCGCACTGGGATACCCCCACGGACGGCGCATGCGCAGTTAAAAAAAACATCATTTACGTGGGGGAAAGTTGAGTTAACATAAAACACGCCCACATCTTAGTCATTTGAAATCCGCGCATTTGAAATCCCACACATTTACACTACGCCGCTGTAACTTACAGCGCAATTTCTTTGTGGATACAGAAAATACGCTGTAAGTTACGGCGGCGTAGTGTATCTGAGATACGCTACGCCGGCCTTATATATGTGCCGAGGTACGTGGATCTGGCCCCTTCTCTTTTTTTTCCCCGCAGTTTTCCCGACAGGAAAACTACGATGGAGCATACACACAGCTGGGATTCCCGGCCAAAAGCTCTCATGGCAGTTTTCCTGCTGGGAAAACCGATCCTGTGTATGAGACATAAGGCTGGATGTTTTTAACTACTTGCCGGCCTGCCGCCGTCATTCTACGGCGGCAGGTTGGCTCTCCTGCGCGAGAGCCCGTAGCTCTACGTCGGCTCTCTCGCAGGGAACTAGGGGCGCGATCGCCGCCGGGCACACGCGATCGCTCGTTACAGAGCGGGGAGCTGTGTGTGTAAACACACAGCTCCCGGTCCTGTCAGGGGGGGAAATGCTAATCCTCTGTTCATACAATGTATGAACAGAAGATCAGTGATCACCCCCCCCCCCCCCACAGTAAGAACACACCCAGGGACATACTTTACCCCTTGTTAACCCCTTCACTGCCAGTGGCATTTTTATAGTAATCCAATGCATTTTTATAGCACTGATCGCTATAAATATGCCAATGGTCCCAAAAATGTGTCAAAAGTGTCCGAAGTGTCCGCCATAATGTCGCAGTACCGAAAAAAATCGCTGATCGCCGCCATTACTAGTAAAAAAAAATATTAATAAAAATGCCATAAAAATACCCCCTATTTTGTAAACGCTATAACTTTTGCGCAAACCAATCAATAAACGTTTATTGTGATTTTTTTTACAAAAAATATGTAGAAGAATACGTATCGGCCTAAACTGAGGAAAAAATAATTTTTTTATATATTTTTGGGGGATATTTATTACAGCAAAAAGTAAAAAATATAAATTTTCTTCAAAATTGTCGCTCTATTTTTGTTTATAGCGCAAAAAATAAAAACCGCAGAGGTGATCAAATACCACCAAAAGAAAGCTCTATTTGTGGGAAAAAAAGGACGCCAATTTTGTTTGGGAGCCATGTCGCACGACCGCGCAATTGTCAGTTAAAACGACGCAGTGCCGAATCGCAAAAAGTACTCTGGTCTTTGACCAGCAATATGGTCCGGGGGTTAAGTGGTTAATGGAGCCTGTGGACACCCATTGACACCCATAGCAACACCTCCCTGCTAGGGTCCTCTCTTTTACACAGAACCTTTTCTTTTTTTTACTGATCCCAACCTGCCCTACAAGGTGTAAAAAAATCTTATGAGATACCTATGTTTGTACTGATGAGGAAAAAACATGTGGTTGAATACCATGTCTCCTGATACCCCAACTGGGTATCTCCCAGCGAATTGCACCCAAGAACTAGATGACACTAGGTGCAAACAGGAACCACTATATTGAACAGAAATACAGGTTTGTATACACTTCAAATATAGGGGCAGTAACCACATGAACAATGCAAACTTCAAACAGCAATCCAATTACAGCTAACAGTAATCTAATTGACCGCAGCACGACTAAATATGTCGGCACTTTGGTCTCTGTGGCAGATTCGCCCCCCTCCCGCTGTTCTCCTGTGACCTGCTAACTGGAGCCGTCGGTAGTGGCGGAGGCAATCAGGTCCTCTCTGTGGCTGGGTATGGAGACCAGTGAAGGGAAGATGGCCCCCACCCATCTCCATACCATAGCAGGGCGAAAGCGACGTCAAGACGTCACTTCCGGCCATAGCTCCTAAAGGGCCATTTTTTTGTCATCCCCCCCCCAATTGTTTTTATTACATTTTAGTGTAAATATGAGATCTGAGGTCTTTTTTACCCCAGATCTCATATTTAAGAGGACCTGTCATGCTTTTTTCTATTACAAGGGATGTTTAAATTCCTTTGTAATAGGAATAAAAATGACCCAAAATTAAAAAAAATTAAAAACAGTGTCAAAATAAAGTTAAATAAATACATTTTTTTTTTTAAAGTATTTAAAGTATCCCGTCCTGACGAGCTTGCGCGCAGAAGGGAATGCATACGTGAGAACGGTGTTCAAACCACACATGTGAGGTATTGCCACAATTATTAGAGCAAGAGCAATAATTCTAGCCCTAGACCTCCTCTGTAACTCAAAAAAGTAGAAGTTTTTAAACGTCGCCTATGGATATTTGTAAGGGTAAAAGTTTGTCGCCATTCCACAAGCGGGCGCAATTTTGAAGCATGACATGTTGGGTATCAATTTACTCTGCGTAACATTATCTTTCACAATATAAAAAAATGGGCTAACTATACTGTTATCTTATTTTTTTATTCAAAAAAGTGTATTTTTTACCGAAAAAGTGCGCTTCTAAGACCGCTGCGCAAATACGGTGTGACATAAAGTATGCAATGGCTGCCATTTTATTCTCTAGGGTGTTAGGAAAAAAATGTATAAAGTTTTTTCTAGAAAAAATAATGTTTTTAACTTGTAAACAACATATCTGAAAAAGAGGCTCAGTCCTAAAGTGGTTAAACAGTAATCTTATTAACAGCTAGGCACCTAGACAAGTTTTATCAGTATGACTAGCAGTTACAGGAATTCATTAATTTCCCTTTGGGATCAATAAATTATTCTGAATTCCCCACCCCGGCAACAGCTTTCCAGCATTTCAGAAGAACCGGGCTGTCCAAATTTCATTAACAAACTTTCTTTTCACATCAATCCCGCACCGAGTTCCAAGTTGACAGAGACCATCATGGCTTCCTTGATTGTTAAATGTGGTACATGTCATCTTTCATTATATAACAGGACATCTTCCTGAACGCTCTTAGCTCTCTCAAATGGGTCCATAGTCAGTAGGCAAGGGGCTACCCTGCAGTCCCCAACAAAAACCCTTGTCCTGGTTTGGTCTGTCACATTACTTACTCAGAAAAGAAAACATTTTAATTATTCCACCAGGATCTACAGACCTACTATTAAAGTGATTGTTGTAAGAACAACAACATGTGATGTAAAGAAGTCATTTGTGTGACGAAACGGCGTAGGGAGGAGCGGCATGCTGACGTCACCACGATCCACGCTGTCTATCCGGAAGGACGAGCGGACAGCAGAGCCGGCCGGCTAATATTGTATATCACACTTTTTAACCTACATACATGTGAGTGTATTACTTTTTTATATTAAATACCTTAAAACGATATCACACCATGTCAGTGTTTTTCTCCTCTGGGTTACATCTATGGAGAAAGTTGGTCTGATATAGAAGATTGGTGTAACGGGAGAGAGAGTGACAGTTTATCCAGGACCCCTATTGACCCATGTGTTTACATGCCTGATTTATTTCTTGCTCTGGTAAGCAGTTGGTACATAAGTGGTGGATTTTGTCATCTGATTCACAAGATTTTGCCTGGATATCTAGCTTCACTTATTCGGAGAACTTTCTGTCACTTCCTGCAATCTTCTGTGATACATCCTATATGGACTTTTGCACAACTTTTTTCAGTTTTAATGCACTGGGTTTTTGTGTGCACTTAACATAATTGATTGTTTATGTTGGTTTAATTTGCAGCGCAGCTTTTCTTTTTAATTGTATTCTTGTGTGTATCTGACATATAAGCTGCAGCAGCCTTTTTTATTTTTATTATTTTAATTTTTTAGTATTATTTTTATAGTATCATTACTATTTCACCCTTTAGACCTGCGCAGTATCTTCCAATATATATGTGATGTAAAGCAGCTTTCTAATGTGACTATAAACTATATACAGTATGTATGCATTATACCTTTCTATCCAGCAGGTGGCACTGCAGTGTTATAATGTGTATTCTATGGTAAGGTAACCAGAGGAAGTGCTTGTCTATCCTCAATATATGTACTTATATTGTCCTGTTTACTGTAAGCAGGGCTTTTTTTCAGGGGGAACTTGGGGGAACTCAGTTCCACCACCTTTGGCTCAGACCCTTTGGTGCCTGCTCACCACAATCACTTGTAAACACAGAAGTCTGGTTTCTGTGTTTACACGTGACAGCTCTGCACTCTGTGTGTAACCCCCCTGAACTCTGCACCCTGTATGTAATGCAATCCTGGTATTTAATGCCCCTTTAATACCCTTCTACTGTTTGTGAAATCTGAACGGGGTCCTGGTTGAGTTCCTGTACCTATTTTCTGAGAAAAAAAGCTCTGACTGTAAGACATGCTAATTCTCCATGAAGGTAAAGTATTCTCTGCATACAACAAGCTTCCAAGCGCATGATTTGATAGCCTGCTAATAGTAAGGTGGCCAGATTTTTAAAATGAAATCCAGGGACATATTTTTTCTTTACTAGTAATGGCAACAATCAGCGACTCTCTGCCCGTCGCCGCCCGCCTCACAGCCTCTCGAGTCTTACTCTTCGGGCCCCGGCTACTACTGGGTGGGGAGCGGAGAAAGATCACCCCACCAGGGAAGGCAAGGAGATAGGCAGGAGGCTGGCCGGGATTTGAGCCAAGGCAGAAGAACATGCAAGCTAAGCTGAATGGGCATGCGCCCGAAACTGAAGAAATTTTCCCTCCGCTCCGACCAGCACATGATAAGGGGCACAGATTATAGTAAAAATACAACCCCCCCCCCCTATGCTAGTAGCCACGGGGGAGTGGGGGTGTGCAATTCTATTTTTTTTTTTTTTTTATTCTGCACTGACCATCTTTGAAATTGCCCCTGCCCCCTATTAAATCCAATCTGGGGACAAAACCAGGGACAGACTTGGTCTGTGGACAGTGTCCTCAATCAGGGGATTGTCCCCTGAAACTGGGGATGTCTGGTCAACCTAATAGGTTATGGGACCCAGGCATTGGAGAAGATATTCCAGTCACCCAGCAGCACCCAGAGGCACTTAGTGAGTACAGAAAGTCAGTGAATACTGTATACAGGCTACTGAAACATAACAAGTGGTTTAGATGTGAAGTTTGCAATTGCAGAGTTGAACAATGTCAATTACCAGCTATGAAAGTTTAAACTGGAAATGTTTCTTAACAAGGATGACTTTTGGCAAGTGCTGAATACAGACAGACACACAAATTGGGGCACAAAGAACTGGAACAGGAAGGATAGTCAGGCAAAAGCAATTATAAGCTTACTAGTGGAAGATGACCAGCTTATCCACATAAAAAACAGGAAACGGCCAAAGGTATGTGGACTTCATTACAAAAACTGCATAACGTTCAAGTATAAACAGCAAACAATTTTTTGCTAAGAAAGTTGTACAAGATGAGACCAAACGAAGGCCAGAAAATTTATGACCACATGAATGCTATGCTAAGGATCATAGAGAAAGAAAATATGCACCATAATGACAAAGCTCTTAAGATGTACAAAGGCACAAAGCACAACAAAGAAAGCAGAGTCTGTTTTGATGTAAGAAGACCGGTCACTTAAAAAAGGACTGTTCTATCTGGAAAGCCGAGCAGCGAAAGCTAAAGCTATCCACAAAAGACAGAGTCACAGCAATCACAAAGGAAACTGAAGACATTTCATGGAGTGGCACCTTTAAAGTAACACAAAGCGGCAAGCCACAGGGCTGGTGCATAGACTCAGGTGCGACAAGCCATATGACTAGTGATGAGATCTTCTTCACGAACATTGATTACAGTGCAAAAGACAAAGTTTTCATAGCAAACAGGAAAAACATCACTTCAGAATGTAAAGGCCAGGGCTTCTTGAACTGCATTACATCACAAGGAGGTCAATACAGTATCCTTGTAATGAAAGTGCTTTATGTTCCAGAACTAGAAGGCAGCCTTCTATCTGTGAAAAGTCTTGCAAACAACGGTCTCAGGCCCCATACTCACGACCAAACATGTCTGCTGAAACTGGCCCGCAGGCCAGTTTCAGCAGACATGTTTGGTCGTGTGTGGGCGCGAGCGGGCCGAATTCCAGCAAACATTTGCCCGCCGGGCCTTTTCCCAGCAGACAAATATTCCTGGACTTGTTTTAAAACAGCCCGCTGGAATTCAGCCCGCTCGGACATGTACGGTCGTCAGTACAGACCTACCGTACATGTCCAGGCGCCCGCCGTCCCTCGCATGCGTCGAATGACTTCGACGCATGCGTGGAAGCATTTTAAAGGCGGGCCGCCCACGTCGCCGCGTCATTGTCGCGGCGACACCGCGTCATCGACGCGGCGACACCGCGGACACGCCCCGCGTATTGTTTACGCGCGGACTTCTGTACGATGGTGTGTACAACCATCGTACAGAAGCCCTCTGGCAGACATGTATGGTGAAAACGGTCCGACGGACCGCTTTCACCATACATGTTTGTCCGTGTGTACCCGGCCTCACAGTTAGGCCCCGTACACACGGACGGACAACCTGCTGAAAACGGTCCACCGGACCGTTTTCAGCGGACATGTCCGCCCGGAGATTTCTGTCTGATGGTTGTACACACCATCAGACAGAAATCCGTGCGTAAACAATACGCGGGGCGTGGCCGCGCTGTCGCCGCGGCAACATGGGCGGCCTTGAAGTTCAAAGCTTCCACGCATGCGTCGAATCAGTACGACGCATGCGAGGGATGGCGGTCGGACGTGTCCGGTGAGTCTGTACAGACGACCAAACACGTCCGACGGACAGGTTTCTAGCGGATAGATTTCTTAGCATGCTAAGAAATTTTGATCCGCTGGAAACTGTCGATCCGCCGGACAATTGTCCGCTCGGGCCTACACACGGACCGGTCACATACTGACGAAACGTACGTCGGGAGGAGACGCTTTGACGTGCTGCGTCTAGGTCCCGAAGGACGGGCGTTCGTAGTAGCCGGCCGGCTCAAAACTTTTTTATGCTGATACTGATCGATTTTTATGTAAGTGTATTTTTTGCTTTATTGAATATTTTATCTACGGTACATCACTATGTGGATCTCAATTTTCTTTTGGTGATATACTCCGCTGTGGCTGCTTGTGAGAGTACCCTTGCTTTAGCTGGTGAATTGGAGGCAATCTTTTAAAGGCCCTGGCTGGGTTTGGCCACAAGCGCTCTGTTTTCATATATCTGGTAAGAGTCCCCCTTACTTGGTGATACCTATTGGTGGCGGCTTTCCTTTGGTGTGCTATTATTAGATTCATTTGCGGTACATCACCATATGAGACATATTTTCTTTCATGCACCCTGGATTTTGATCCTATCCACCCATTGGAGGAATACTATCCAGACCATTGGTAGCAGTTCCGGATAAAGACCCTGGCTGGGGGTTCCAGCTGCAAGCCCTGTTTGCTTGCCCTTCTGGTAAGCGCATAATTATATATTCATCTATCACACTGGTGGAGGATTTATGTTTGCCAGTCACGTTTTACTCATCAATTTATTCACCTGATTTGAACTTTCACTACGATTTTTTGTATGATTTTTGTCCGTTGGACCTTATGGACACGATTTATATCAATTTTATTTTTATTTATTCATTATTCACTTAATAATTTATTATCACAAATTGTTAGCGCAACTTAATTTTTCCTTTTGTCAGGTTGATTCGGTTGTCAGTGGGATGGCCGGTGAGTAAAGCTTGGATTTTTCCTTGGCCTTGTTTATATCTACTGAATTTCATTGATGATTATTCCAGGTACACGACTACTTATCTGATGAAACACAGGAATGAAACATCGGAGAAATTTCAAGAGTTTGTTGCCATGTCTACCAACAAATTCCAACGCAAACCAGGAATAATACGCAACGACAATGGGGGAGAATACATCAGCAAAGAAATGGCCTTTTTTTTCTTTTTCTTTTACCTTTTATTTGTAATTTTTACACTGTTCTTTAAAAAAAAAAAAAAAAATGGGTCACTTTTATTCCTATTACAAGGACTGGAAACATCCATTGCAATAGAAAAAAAGCAGGACCTCTTAAATATGAGATCAGGGTTCAAAAAGACCTCAGATGTCATATTTACACTAAAATGCAATAATTTTTTATTTATTTATGTCATTTAACCTGCTTAGCGATATCCCGAGCGTGACTCGGGGTGTTTTTTTCATGCTACTATCGGTATCCCCGAGTCACGCTCGGGGTAGATGTGCAGAGCGTGCAGCGGCGCGGCTTACCTTTCGCAGCATCCACAGACAAAGTTACTTACCTTGTCCCTGGATCCAGCGATGCCACCGCGCTGTGTGAGCGAGCGGGACCTCCTCGCTCGATTCACAGTGTACCAGTGTGCCACCGATCTCTGTTCCCTGCGACGTTACGACGCACGGGGGCGGAGAACGGCGCCAAATTCAAAAAAGTAAACAAACACATTACATACAGTA
Source organism: Rana temporaria (assembly GCF_905171775.1). Taxonomy (NCBI): domain Eukaryota; kingdom Metazoa; phylum Chordata; class Amphibia; order Anura; family Ranidae; genus Rana; species Rana temporaria. The sequence continues at coordinate 391,807,597 of NC_053493.1, read as the reverse complement.
TACTGTAATCTTATAGATTACAGTACTGTATGTAAAAAATACACACCCCCCTTGTCCTTAGTGGTCTGCCCAGTGTCCTACATGTTCTTTTATATAATAAAAACTGTTCTTTCTGACTGCAAACTGTAGATTGTCCATAGCAACCAAAAGTGTCTTTTTATGTAAAAAATGGTTTTAGATCAGCTAGAAAACAGCGATAATAAATTATAATCACTTGCAGAATTGAGTGATAGCGATTTGTGGGGAAATACGTCATAAAAAAATAAAAGTAATGACAGCGACAATTCTGCAACTGAGCAAATTTCAGTGATTTTGAGTTGATTACATTATTGAATCATTTTTTATTATAATTATATTATTATTTGTTATAATTATTTATAATTATTTATTATATTATAATTTATCATTTTGTTTTTAAAAAAAATTCATACCCGGGATGCCTACTAGACTCTTGTTTGGTCAGATTTAAATGAGTTATTCCTAAGAATTGCAGGCCTACAGTATAAAACGCCAAATTTTCTTGCAAAATAATTGTACCGCTTTTGGTACGTAATTCCAGACAGAATCATACCGCCAGGGAGGTTAAAAAATAACGTCCCTTTAAGAGCATTGGGTGGAAGTGACATTTTGTCACTTCCGCCCTGCAATGATATGGAGACGAGAGGGGACCATCGTCCCCTCATTCGTGTCCATGTCAGACAAGGGAACAGACCTGATCACCTCCGCCGCTACCGAGGGCACCCCTCCAGATAAAAATGATCTTGTGGCGAATCTGCCGCAGAGACCACTTTTATCTTGAAGCGGACCACCCGCTCTTGAAGAGGATACCAGGGTTATGGTAGCTAGCTGCTACCATAACAGCAGCATTCCTCTTCAAAGTAGCGATGTAAAACGTTGGGGGGGGGGGCGGTCCGGAAGTGGGTAATGACGTTATTCATTCTATGTCTATATTTTGTGTTCAGAGTAGCTTCTGTAGCAGAAGAGGGTTTTTATTTTTTAATGATTCATTAGTTTTATGTGTCTGATGATGATATAATATGAATGATGTGTACAGTATATGATAATATGTGTTTGAACATTGTATGTATGTACTGTTATTAACTTTTTATTATAAAAAAGCTTGTATTATTCCCATACAGGTTTGTATCTATATATTTACTGTATGGTTAATGTTATAGTCTGGCTTGCAGTCGTTCCCCTTCTCTCAATTACTTTGATTGGATTATCTTGGATTACATTTATTATCTATACCACTCTTCCACTTAGCGAAGATTGTTGTTCTCTTATTTACCCACAGGCAGGGCCGGATTCCCAACAAGGCCAGGCCTCGGGGTGGCAGTGGGTGCAGGGGCGGCGCCGGTTGTAACACACAGTGGGAGACTGCTGTGTCACATAGCTCGCTGTGAAACGTTTGGGCGCTGTGATAAAAGTCCAGCCCTCCTCCTAGACCAGCTTGTGTGATAGAAGCAGTGTTCTGTCTATCACACGAGCTGGTCTAGGAGGAGGGCGGGACTTTTAGCACAGCACGCCTGAACTTTTCACAGCGAGCTCCGTGACACAGCAGGAGATGCCCGATGTGCGTAATGCACACACTGACTGGTGAGGCTACATTGTTTGGCACAGTAAGGCTGCAATGATGGTGAGGGGGGCTGCAATGATGGTGAGGGGGGCTGCAATGATGGTGAGGGGGGCTGTAATGATGGTGAGGGTGCTGTAATGATGGTGAAGGGGGCTGTAATGATGGTGAGGGGGGCTGTAATGATGGTGTGGGGGACTGTAATGATGGTGAGGGGGGCTGCAATAAGGGCACAGTGATGCTGCAATGATGGTGAGGGAGGCTGCAATGATGGTGAGGGAGGCTGTAATGATGGTGAGGGGGGCTGTAATGATGGTGAAGGGGGCTGTAATGATGGTGAGGGGAGCTGTAATGATGGTGAGGGTGCTGTAATGATGGTGAGGGGGGCTGTAATGATGGTGAGGGTGCTGTAATGATGGTGAGGGGGGATGTAATGATGGTGAGGGTGCTGTAATGATGGTGAGGGGGGCTGTAATGATGGTGAGGGGGGCTGTAATGATGGTGAGGGTGCTGTAATGATGGTGAGGGTGCTGTAATGATGGTGAAGAGGGCTGTAATGATGGTGAGGGGGGCTGTAATGATGGTGAGGGGGGCTGTAATGATGGTGAGGGGGGCTGTAATGATGGTGAGGGGGGCTGCAATGAGGGCACAGTGATGCAGCAATGATGGTGAGGGAGGCTGCAATGATGGTGAGGGGGGCTGTAATCAGGGCCGTCTTTACCGCAGGGCAAATGGGGCAGGTGCCCTGGGCCCTGTCACTGTTGGGGGCCCAAAGCAACCCTCTTTAAAAAAAAAAAAAAAAAAAAAATTTTTTTTTTTTTTTTTTTTTTTTTTTTTAGGGGTCCGGAGGTCCCCCGGGGCCCGGAGGCCCCCAGGGCCCCAGATGGCAACCCCCCAATTTTTTATTTATTTTTAAATAAAAAAAAACATTTTTTTTTATATATTTTTATTTTATTTTTTATTAAAGGGCCATTTTTTTTTTAGAGGTCTGGGGGTCCCCAGGGGCCCGTAGTTCCCCAGGGCCCCGGATGACAACCCCCTTTTTTTTTATAAAAAAAATCTTTTTTTATATATTTCTTTATATATATTTTTTATATATATTTTTTATATATATTTTTGTTATTATTATTATTAAAGGACCCAGAGGTCCCCAGGGCCCCCGGATGGCAAAACCCCCTTTTTTTATAAAAAAAACATTTTTTTTAATTTTTATTTCTTTTTTTTCTTTTTATATATATATATATATATATATATATATATATATATATATATATATATATATATATATATTTGTTAAAGGGCTCAGAGGTCCCCAGGGCCCCATGTGGCAAACACCCTTTATTTTTTTAATAAATGTTTATATATTTTTTTTTTATTGAAGGGCCCAGAGGTCCCGGATGGCAACCCCCTTTTTTTTGTAATTTATTTTTATTAAAAAACAATTATTAAAGGGCCCAGAGGGCCCCAGATTGCAACCCCCTTTTTAAAATATATATTTTATATATATTTTTTATTTATTTTTTTCTTTTTATTAAAGGGCCCAGAGGATGGCTACACCCCTTTTTTTATATATATTTTTGTTTATTTCTTTTTTCTTTATTTGTTTTTTGTAAAGGGCCCCCCCGCTTCTAAATTCGCGGCAGCCCCCCCCCTGCTTCTCAATTTCAGGCGGCAGCACCCCCCCATCCCGGTTCTCTGCTCCAGGAGGCCCATGCCTGAAGCTGTGTAAGTGGCCCCATAATTCCTGATGGCGGCCCTGCCGCCCGTTAAGCCCCTGTGCTGCCCACAAATCAGGCTGAAAATTACCAGCGGCACGCAGCCAGTGACAGTACTGCTTACCTTTCCAGTGTTTTAAAATGTACAGCACCCCTGGCATCCCTTTACACTTCTCCCTTCCTGCCACTGGGTGCTGCTTGTATATAAAAGTGAATTAGAATGTGATTTTATAACATCCCCAGTTTGCTCTTCCCGAGGCTGACTTCTTCATGTCCTGCTCCTCAAGGTATGTCACTGTTTGCTAATCTATATTGTAAATAGAAGTTTTCTGTAGAGTGTGCCCGAAGTCTTTATAATATTTGATGATTCACTGCAGGTCTGGTCAGTGTTTTAAAAAGTTCCTCTATTTTACACATGGCATGGCATGGGGGTCACAGCACCGTCTGTCCATTCTGCTTTAGCACCATGAGACCCCATGCCATGCCATGTGTAAAATAGAGGAACTCTTTAAATCACAGACCAGACCTGCAGTCCAGGCTGAGTAAAGCCTCAGAGCACATGGCATTACTGTCTGTATTTAACTGCTTGATGGGCTTATTTTGGGCCTGGCTGGTTCACATGTATGTGTTTTGGCGGCCCACATTTGCGCAGGCATAGCAGCCCATTCATTTGAATGGGCCGCCATGCCTGCGTTTCCTGCAAAGAAAAGCGCATGCCTCATGTAATAGGCTGCGCACACGGCACGTCTATGCCAATCAAGCACTGAAATACAGCACTGTCTGTCCATTCTGCTGTCTACTGTGACTTATCTGCAGTTCCCGCACTGTCAAACTTGCTGCATTTTTAGACGTTTAGGTCACGCTTTTAAAAACACAGTGCGTTTGTGTGTGCAAGAACTGCAGGTAAGTAGCATGGTGCAAGAACTGCAGGTAAGTAGCATGGTGCAAGAACTACAGGTAAGTAGAATGGTGCAAAAGCAGAATGGATTTCAAGGCAACTGTATTTTTAAAATGCTAAATGCACCTTTTTTCTGCAGGAAACAAAGGCATGGCAGCCCATTCAAATCAATGGCTGCACAAATGAGGACCGCCAAAACATACATGTGAACCAGCCAGGCCCAAAATAAGCTGGAGGGGGGCCCAAAAAAAATGTTTGCCCAGGGCCCAAACCATATTAAAGACGGCCCTGGCTGTAATGATGGTGAGGGGGGCTGTAATGATGGTGAGGAGGGCTGTAATGATGGTGAGGGGGGCTGCAATAAGGGCACAGTGATGCAGCAATGATGGTGAGGGAGGCTGCAATGATGGTGAGGGGGGCTGTAATGATGGTGTGGGGGACTGTAATGATGGTGAGGGGGGCTGTAATGATGGTGAGGGGGGCTGTAATGATGGTGAGGGGGGCTGTAATGATGGAGAGGGGGGCTGTAATGATGGTGAGGGGGGCTGTAATGATGGTGTGGGGGACTGTAATGATGGTGAGGGGGGCTGTAATGAGGGCACAGTGAGGCAGCAATGATGGTGAGGGAGGCTGCAATGATGGTGAGGGGGGCTGTAATGATGGTGAGGAGGGGCTGTAATGATGGTGAGGGGGGGCTGTAATGATGGTGTGGGGGCTGTAATGATGGTGAGGGGGGCTATAATGAGGGCACAGTGAGGCAGCAATGATGGCGAGGGAGGCTGCAATGAGGGCATAGTAAGGCGGCAGTGATGGTGAGGCTGCAATGAGGGCACGGTAAGGCTGCAATGATGGTGAGGCGGCAATCATGGGCATGGTGAGGCAGCAATGATGGGCACGGGTTGGGGGACTTTCAGTTTTTTTTTTGGCGGGGGGCGGCATTGAAGGACCCGGCCTTGGGGCGGCAAAGGGAGTAAATCCGGACCTGCCCACAGGTTTAGTGCCATATCTTGTTTGGGGATGGGTCATTATAACCCCCTCCCCAAAAGACGGCTACATGAGATTGTTGATGATTGGGTTTATGTCTATTATAAAGGACAGTTAATTATTGTTATAGTTTAGGTCTGCAAACCTTGGGGAATACCTGAGACCTATTACACATACACGATAATGGGCCTGATAAGTTAAATCCACATGATGACATCTGCAATCCATCAGTGCTGAGCACCCAGAATGCCCCACCTATTTGTACTAAAGTACAGCCAGTGATATATGGGAAAAGATCATTTATAGTTTAACTATTATGTGATTCTGAGGAGACAAATGGGAAGATCAATTGCAGCAGTCATAGCAACTGTCACAAAGTACAGCGGGTTACCTGGTACTGTCTGTTTGCACAGCAAGATAAGCGCAATAATTTTAGCTTCCTGTTACTGATAAGTAAAAGTAACACACCCACCTGTCTGAATATACTGTCTGTATTATGCTGATTACTTGGAATTTTGTGTTTTCTACTGATATTCTTAATCTGGCGGTACTTGGAGTAAATTTTGCCCTGCTCCTGAAGAACAGTGGGTGGCCCTATCAGCTGCCTCCCACCCGACATCCCGCAATTGTAAAATTGAATGAGCCGAATGGAAATTCATGCAAAATGCATCTGATCAGGAAAAGTCAGTAGGCAGTATAGTGCATCTGTAAATAATCATATGGGGGCGCAGGCTGGTTCGTATGTGCACATACATGTAGGCGAGAAGGTTCGCAGGTGCCTGTCACTAATATTGGCCCCAAACGGGCTATTTAACCACGTCAATACCAGGCACCTATGCCCATTCCTGCCTAGGACAATTTTCAGCTTTCAGCGCTGTCGCACTTTAAATGACAATTGCGCGGTCATGGTACCCAACCCAACTAAGGGCCAGATGCACATAGAAATAGATCGGCACAGCGTATGTGAGATACGCTACGCCGCCGTAACTTACTTTTGGCTGCTTTGAATCCTCAAAGAATTCACGCCGTAAGTTACGGCGGCGTAGTGTATCTCTGGCGGCGGAATTCAAATCGGCGATTAGGGGGCGGGTTTCATTTAAATGAAGCGCGTCCCCGCGCCGAATGAACTGCGCATGCGCCGTCCCGCATTGCGCTAAAGGACGTCGCTAGGACGTCATTTTTTAAACTTAGACGGGACTTACGTACATTCCGATTCACGGACGACTTACGCAAAACAAAAAAAAAAATTCTAATTTTGACGCGGGAATGACGGCCATACTTAACATGGCAAGTCTAACTATACGCCGCAAAATACCAGCTTTAACTATACGCCGGAAAAAGCCGACTAGAGACGACGTAAAGGAATGCGCCGGCCGCTCGTACGTTCGTGGATCGTCGGAAATAGCTAATTTGCATACCTGACGCGGAAAACGACATGAACGCTACCCAGCGGACGCCGAAGTATTGCATCTTAGATCCGAAGGAGTACGAAGCCGTACGCCTGTCGGATCTAACCCAGATGCCGTCGTATCTTGGTTTGAGGATTCAAACTAAAGATACAACGCGGGTAATTTGAAAGTACGCCGGCGTATCAGTAGATACGCCAGCGTACTCGCTCTGAGGATCTGGCCCTAAATCTTTATAATTTTTTTCCCACAAATAGAGCTTTCTTTTGGTGGTATTTGATCACCTCTGGGGTTTTTATTTGTTGCTAAACAAACTAAAAAAGACCAATATTTAAAAAAAAAAAAAAGTTTTTCTTAATGCCGCGTACACACGATCATTTTTCGGCATGAAAAAAAACGTTGTTTTTCAGCATGTCCAAAAAACGAAGTTTTTCCAACTTCATCATTAAAAAACGATGTTGCCCACACACCATCGTTTTTAAAAATGATGAACAAAGCGTGGTGACGTACAACACGTACGACGGCACTCTAGAAGTTCTATTTGCCTTTTGGCTGCTTTAGCTGATTCCGTGTTAGTAAAAGACGATTCGCAATTTTCTGTCTGTTATGAACGGTAGTTTTACCAGAACGAGCGCTCCCGTCTCATAACTTGCTTCTGAGCATGCGTGGGTTTAAAACGTCATTTTAGCCCACACACGATCATTTTTTACAAACCGGAAAAAATACATTTTTTAAAACGACGTTAAAAAATGCAGCATGTTCAAATTTTTTTTTGTCGTTTTTCAGAATCCGAAAAATGATGTGAAGCCCACACACAATCATTTTAAATGACATTTTTAAAAAAGGCGTTTTTTTTCATGCCGAAAAATGATCGTGTATACGCGGCATCAGTTTCTGTCATAAAATTTAGTTTTCCCCTTCACTGACGGGCTCTGATGAGGCAGCACTGATGAGTTGGCACTGATGGGCACTGATGAGTTGGCACTGATAAAGTGGCACTGATGGGCACTTATGAGGAGGCACTGATGTGTAGAATTGATGGACACTGATATGCAGCACTGATGGGCACTGATAGGCGGCACTTATGGGAACTGATAGGTGGCACTGATGGGCACTGACAGGCAGCATTGATGAGCAATGACAGGCGGCTGTGATGGGCACTGACAGGCGGCTGTGATTTGCTCTGACAGGCGGCTGTGATGGACACTGACAGGTGGCACTGATAGGCGGTACTAATTGGCACTGACAAGTGGCACTGATGGGCAGCACTGATGATGAGGTCCTGACAGGTGTTACTGCTGGGCACTGATTGTCACTGTGGTGATCACTGATTGGCACTGTGGTGGGCTCTGATCGGCACTGTGGTGGGCACTGGGAGACTTTATTGTTGTGTTTATTGCTGGGCACTGGGCGCTGGGACTGTGACCCCCCCCCCCCCCTCTGACAGGGAGATCGGCTCTCCCTCTCAGCGTGAGCCGAGGAATGCCGTTTACCGGCACTTCCTGGTTCACGCGATGATCAGCTGTGATTGACCCCCACTTACCTGACTTTGCACCAGTGCTAAGTTTCTGTGCCATTAACGGAGATTACTTCTGTGCCTGTGCCCTTGACGGTGGCAACGTGCTTGCTTGGCTTGGTAGAGGGCTTGGCACCTACTAGGGCCCAACGTACTTTGCTTAGCTTATTATTGTTTTATGCGTACAAGGCACTGATCCTCTACTGGAAGAAACCCACGACGCCCTCGCTGACGTACTGGAAGGAGCTTGTTAATAGAGTGATTCCGTTCTATAAAGCAACATACCCGAGCAAAGAAATTTGACAAAGTCTGGAAGGTTTGGTTAGACAGTGATCTTTCTGTAGCCTAATGATTATATTGATTCCACTAAAAAGGAGGAGGATGCCTGAGTGGTGGTGGATATGGAAGTATATGCCTCTGTAATTCTTGAACTACCATTGGGATTATTTGGGGACTGGCTGCTGCTTCGATAGCTATATGTAGGGATTATTGATGGCCTTATTACTATGAGAGATGTAAAGTTGTTATATTACTGTCTATGGGCCAGATTCTCATAGAATCGGCGGCGGCGTAGTGTAAGCCATTTACACCACGCCACCGCAGCTTACTGGAGCAAGTGCCGTATTCTCCAAGCACTTGCTCCGTAATTTGCGGCGGCGTAGTGTAAATGGCCCGGCGTATGGCCGCGTAATTCAAAGGGGGCGGCTTGTATTCAAATTAAGCGCGCCCCCGCGCCGATCGAACTGCGCATGCGCCGGGCGGAAAAATAGCCCAGTGCGCATGCTCCAGTCACGACTGAAAACGTCAATGACGCCGACGTGAGCGTCATTGACGTAAAGTTGTATTCGCGGACGACTTAGTAAAACGACGTAACCGACGGAAAAAGACGACGCTGACCCGACGCCATACTTAACATGGCATACGGCGGACTGGCGTAAGGTTACCCCTCATATAGCAGGGGTAACCTTACGCTTACGGAAACGACGTAAACGACGATGACGCGGCGCAAATTTGTTCGGGAATCGGCGTATCAGGCTCATTTGCATAGTCAAATGAGAACTGAACGTAAACGCCACCTAGCGGCCAGCATCGAATTACATCTAAGATCCGACGGTGTAAGTGACTTACACCTGTCGGATCTACGCCGTATCTATGCGAAAATGATTCTAGGAATCATATGCATAGATACCCGGGGCCAAAAACAGAGATACAACGGTGTTTCCTCAGATACACCGTCGTATCTCTTCTGAGAATCTGGCCCTATATTACTATATTATGATGTTCGTATATTTACCCCCTTTTGTTTTAGGGGATTTCGATCCGGAAAGGTGGATTGTCCACAGGGTGGTGGACTGGGGGGGTGTTATTGTAAGTTTTTATTTTCTTTATTTTTACCTGTTTTTTTCAATGACAGCCATCCTGTGTGGTGTGGCTTGTTTACGTTTTACGTTTTTCTTTTTTGTACTGTGCAAAATATTAACATTAATAAAAATAAATGAGTAAAAAAAAAAAAGTTTCTGTGCCATGGTCATCCCCAGTCTGCAGTCTCTTTGACAACACCCTGCCTACCCACCTACCCACCTACCCCAGGTCACAGCCAATGCATTAGTCTACCTTTATCTGATATGTGGCTGAACTGCCCCAGAAGTATAAGAGAAACTGTCCTCATCTCTAGAGGCTCCTTTACCATGTGTGCAACACTGTCAAAAATACAATAGCCTCAGCTAGAGATGGGAAGGCTGGGGAAAAAAATAGAAAAATTGTGAAAAAAAAAATCAGTTTTTTTCAAAGCCGCTATTTTGTGTGAAATACGGTATTCAAACTTTATAAAATGAATACCTTAATGAAAGCTGAAGATAAGAAAATCCTGTAATACAGTTCAAGTAACACGGTACTTCTTAAAGCGGAGCTCCACCCTAAAGTAGAACTCTCGCTGATCGGAACCCTCCCCCCCTCCGGTGTCACATTTGGCACCTTTCAGGGGGGAGGGGGGTGCAGATACCTGTCTAAAGACAGGTATTTGCACCCACTACCGGCCACACAGTCTCGGGCAGACTGCGGGCATTACGTCACCTCCCGTCCCCCCCGTTGTGTGCTGGGAACACTTGGCTCCCAGTACACAGCCGGAGCCAATCGGCAGGCGTAGCACGACTCCGCGCGTAGGGAACCGGGCAGTGAAGCCGGAGCGCTTAACTTCCTGGTTCCCTCACCGAGGATGGCGGGGGGAGCAGCAGAGTGATGAGCGATCGGCTCGTCCTCTGCTGCGGACGGCGCTGGACTCCAGGACAGGTAAGTGTCCTAATATTAAAAGTCAGCAGCTGCAGTATTTGTAGCTGCTGGCTTTTAATATTTTTTTTTCAGCGGACATCCTGTTTAATGCAGTTCTCAAACAAGAGAAATATGCATATGCATTTCTGCCACTAGGGGGCACTGCTCCAGTTTTGTTTGCTTGTGAGCTCCATCTTCTACCTCCTACAGTTGGGTGATTGTTGGGATACAGTTGTTGATAGTTTTTGACCTCTCAGGCCTTAAAGTGATATTTAAGTCTTGGACATGTTATACTTACCTGCTCTGTTGCAGTGGTTTTGCACAGAGCAGCCTTGATCCTCCTCTTCTCGGGTCCCTTGCCAGCACTTCTGGTCCCTCCCTCCTGCTGAGTGCCCCATAAGCAAGTAGCTTGCTATGGAGACACTCGATCCAAGCCGCTGCTTTGTGTGTCCATTCAGACACGGAACTGTGGCTTGGTCCCGCCTTTTCTCTCTCCTCATTGGCTAGAATGCATTAAGATAAAAAACGCCTTCTGCCTTTAGAATCACTTTAATTGACAGGTAAGTGGGTAAATTTGTCATACAAAGTAGTTTATCTTTTTTAACCTTTAAATAATTTGTATTAGTGTTCTCCACTATCACAGCATAATGTTTCCCTATAGTCTACTCAGTAAGTTTTTTTTCCTTTTCCTCCTCTCAGTAAAATGGTGAGACTAACATTTAAAACAGAGGTCGGCAACCTAAGGCCCTCCAGCTGTTGCAGAACTACAAGTCCCATCATGACTGGGAGTAATTGTAACTGCCAGCCTTGCAAAGTCTCATGGGAAATTTAGTTCCACAGCAGCTGGAGGGCCCCAGGTTGCCTACCACTGATCTAGAGTTTGAAAGCATTTCCCCAGTGCGATTTCTGCTGAGAGCAAAACTGCAACTTGCAAGCAAATATTGTGAGAAGAAATATTCTTTTCCAAATGCTACAAGGAGGGTAAAACACATCCTGGCATGCCAAAGGTGCCCTAAAGACATTAAAAAATACTTTATGGAATTAAATGATGAGGACCAGAATGAAAGTGCAAGTGGCTTTTCCTTCCAGATCGTTCCAGAAACACTCTTCCTTCTGCTTCTGGATCATCACAGTGTTTCTTCACCGGCAACATCTTCAAGTAAGGAAGTGTTGCAAACCACAGCCTCCCAAAAATAAACCAAAAGTAAACCTTCATTTATAGATAAAATGACTCCTGAAAATCAAGAGAAAGTCAATCAAGCTCTTGCAAGAGCAATATATGCTTCTGGATTAGCATTGTCATGCATATTGTCACACAGCTTATAAATTATTATGAAGGAAAAGGGGAGTGGTTACCTGTTCTCATGTATAGTTAAAATGTTCTTAACATATACAGTCTTTGTTGTTCCATTTGTAATAAAAAAAAAAAATAACATTTTAAAAGGCAAGTTTTGTTTATTTATTGAATAAGCTGTACATTTATTTCAAACATAAAACTCTTATATACACTGCATTTAAAGGACTTGTAAAGGAATTTTTTTGCTGAAATTACTGTCTACAGGATATAGAGACCTAATAGTTAACTGATTCCTTTTAAAAATGATTAAAAATAGATGAAAATCAATCATATAATGTACCTGCAGTTTCTAGTTTCGTTTTTGCATGTTGTTTCCTGCCTCTGTGCTGTACAGAGCCACAGAGCCAATACAGGGCAGTGATGGTTTGGAAAACGAAACTGATTGATGCTGTGGGGTTTTAGACACACAGTAATCACACCTCCTTGATTAGTGACCACAGAGAGAAAGCTCCCAGCACTGTGGTTATCAGGAAACAGACAACCAGGAAGTGTGGAGAATTACAGCAATTTGAGAGCAAAATCGAACAATGAGGACATGAAAACAGCACTGCATTAAGGTAAAGGAAGCTATTAAGATAAAAAAAAAATCCTTTACAAACCCTTTAACCTTCCAAGTATAACAAAATGACTTACCCAGTGTAACAAAATCAATTTCTAAAATTACTCCACTCCACTAAATTTTGTTGTAAATGTTTCCAAAATTTCTATTACTTTGGAAAAAAAGAACAGGAAAAAAAAAAAACGTTTTCTTTCCCATGGCTTCAAAATTTCTGGAAATTTTACATCTCTGGATGTAGAACTGTATAGCATGAATGGAGGAATCTATTAGATTTTTTTCCATTCAATCCTGCGCGCCGAACGCAAAAACCCATTTGTGCATTAACCAGCTTTATTTATCAAGTTGCTATAGGAAAACACAAAATTGAAGCCTTGGATGGGGACTCGAAATACATGACATATCATCCAGATTTTACCCCTATAACTACTGACCATGAACATTCGCCTGCATGTTTCTTTACTTCTTTAAATTTTCATAAATGTATATGAGTACTTTTATTCTGCTTAAAAAAAATTTTTTTTTTTTTTTTTTAAACGTGATACATTAACTACAAAGATACCTACTGACAAAATTAGGATGACCAGGTGATTAGGTTGACACTGTCCCCTTCCTTCCCCCCTTCAGCACGGTATACTCATCGATCCACATTACCTTGTCACCTCTCTGCTGCAGGGGACCAGACTGGTTAAACTATGGTGTGGGAGGAGTTTTACCAAGTGGATGATGTCACTGTACCTCTCAACGTGTCAGTGCTCGATCCTCGCGATTGGCTGATCAGGCCTAACCAGTGCTACATGAGGGAAGTCACATGTTTCCCAAACCTAAAAAAGCTCCACTCCTCTACACATCTCTTCATACCTTCTGTGTCCATTATGAGTGTTCCCACTTCTCTTGCTGGATTTTTATTTATTTGTTATTATGAGGAATGTAGGGGTGCACCGTGCAACGGATCAAAAAACTCACGGATCGGATCGATCCCCGCTTAGAGTCACGAATCGGATCATTTTTCGGATCAGCAAAAAAAAAATATTAAATGTACACATCAGATTCCCCCATCAGAGCCCCCATACATCAGATTCCCCCATCTCCCTCACTGCTGTAATATCCATGTCATCTCCTCCATTGCTGTAATAGCCACGTCATCTCCCCCACTGCTGTAATAGCCACGTCATCTCCCCCACTGCTGTAATATCCACGTCATCTCCCCCACTGCTGTAATATGCACTCATCTCCCCCACTGCTGTAATATCCACTCATCTCCCCCACTGCTGTAATATCCAATCATCTCCCCCACTGCTGTAATATCCACTCATCTCCCCCACTGTAACATCCACCATTGCCAAAACTCACCGTATATTCACATGCTCTCGCAGAAGGATAGCTCAGATCCACGAGCAGGGAGGGAGGGGTGATGACGCCAGCGCGCACCTAAGCAGCCACCGCCGGGTGTACCAAGATGGCCGAAGCCGCGGCCTTTCCTAAGGCCGAAGCAGCGCTCCGCGGATCGCGTTGTGTGCTGATCCGTACAGGTCGACCCGTTCGGATCACCTAAGCAGCCGCCGCCGGGTGTACCAAGATGGCCGACCGCTCCGGAGCTAGGCCGAAGCCGCGGCCTTTCCTAAGGCCGAGGCAGCGCTCCGCGGATCGCGTTGTGTGCCGATCCGTACGGGTCGACCCGTTCGGATCACGGATCGGTCACGATCCGTTGCACCACTAGAGGAATGCAATGGGAGGAGCTGAAGGACACCAAGATGGACACAAAAATACATAAAAACTCCCAGATGGATGGGAATATGACGGGGCACTTAGGATATTCAAGAAGATGGGGGGTTACTTAGCCCACTAGGATCCATCAATAACTAAAAGTAGTTATTTTTTTAATTAAGGGGTTTGAGATTCAAGATAATGCAGCACTTTAAATAGTAATATAAAAGAGTGAAAACTTTGGCTTTGTTCCTCTGAAGGTGCTTGAGAACTATCACTCTTTTGGGTGGTCTGGTCTTTTAACTTGTGACAGACATGAGTTAATGGACAGCTACTTTGAAAAATATAAACATTTTTAACATGCTTTTAGAAATCCTGTACATATAGATATCACCTATTGATAATTTTAATTTGGTTAATTCCGTGGTCTTCATCCTTCCCTCTGGGCATCTAGAGATGTATGAGAAGTGATGACACTGAGTAGAAGACACGCAAACTTCTATTCCAATAACCACACAAGCTATTTTACTAGTTGTTATTTTTTTGTTTAAACATTTTATTGGTATTTCTGAAGAAATCATATAATAAAGCAATACATATGTGAGAGTACATCAAGATAAACAGTAGATGAAATGGGGTGGATCAATAATATCCACAGAACAGTATAAGTCATTAAAATACATATTCCAATTTCATATAAAATGAGATCAGTTAGATCGAAGGACATTACAATTTATTATAATGGAAATTATTAAATCAAAAATAGATAATAACAATAAAAAGGGAGAAAAAGAAAAGAAAAAAAAAAGAAATTGCCGATGAAATCAGAACGAATTCAATTAACGTCTAGAGTGAAGAGTTAGGTTATGATATTCATTAGATCCAGTAAAGCTTGTCCAGCAATTCCATTTATCACGAAACTTAGTAGGGGAATCCAATGATTGAAAAATTAGATCCTCTATTTCCGCAGTTCGTTCAATTCTCCGGAGCCATTCCAAAATACTAGGAGAGGAAGTGTCTCTCCAGTGTGTCAGGATACAGAGCTTGGCTGCATTAATCAGTGGCAGTACCAATGTATTTTTGTATATGTGCTGGGGTAATGAGGTATGGTGTAGCAGGAATTGGGCAGAGGAAAAATCTGGAGAATAAGAAGTGATAAGAGGGATAATGCGGTGAACATCTCTCCAAAAGGGTCGTATAATGGGGCAGTCCCACCAAATATGTAGGAGAGTCCCCAAAGAGGACTTGCAGCGCCACTAGTTGTTATTTTATCACCCTATAAATTAAATTATGTTATTAGAACACACCCTTTCAGCCTAATAGAAGGCTAGGAGGCTTTGTAGTCACACCATATGGAAACCATGTAAATGTAAGATAAGATTAAATATTGTATAAAAGGAATTAGTGTTCTGGGGTGGTGTCAGACAATAAAACATGAGCCTTATTAGTCATCAGTGAAATCAATACATGAAACTAAACACCGGTGGTTATTCACTAAAGGCAAATCTACTTTGCACTACAAGTGCAAACTACAAGTGCAAAGGGCACTTGAAACTGCACTTGGAAGTTCAGTCGCTGTAAATCTGAGGAGGACATGCAAGGAAAATAAAAAACAAAATTTTAGCTTGCACATGATTGGATGATATAATCAGCAGAGCTTCCCCTCATTTCAGATCTACCCCTCAGATTTACAGCGACTGCACTTCCAAGTGCACTTTCAGTGCAATTTCAAGTGCACTTTGCACTTGTAGTGCAAAGTGGATTTGCCTATCGTAAATAACCCCCATATTGTATATATGGTAAAGAATATTATAAACCTACGCTTCCCTTCTAACCTCATTACATTATGCAATACTCTTATGTAATGGCATACACATTCATAAGAAAATCCATGCATAAAAAGATAAGCAGCATTAAAAACAGACTTTGCACAAATATTGGGTACATCACAGTTTGGTTTTAGTCTTCATAATGTCATCTGTGAGGAAGACCTTCACCAATGGGTACATAGAGTAGCTTACCAGAAATTGAGACCACTAATTCTGACAGCCCTTCAAGATCAGAATCCACCAAAAATCAGGCTTTTGCCCGGCCAAACTCACATAGTTACATAGGGCCAAATCCTCAAAAGAGATACGACGGAGTAATTGCTGTTACTCCGTCGTATCCCTGGTCCTAACTATGGAACTGATCCACAGAATCAGTTTCCCATAGTTAGGACGAAGATCCGACATGTGTAATTGAATTACACTGTCGGATCTTAGGATGCAGTACCGCATCCGCCGCTGGGGGCATTTTGCATCGAAATGCCGCCTCGGGTATGCAAATTAGGACTTAAGGAGATCCACAAAGCTTTTCAGCTTCGTTTTTTCTCCCTAAGTTATATTTTGCAAACGCAAAATTAGGGCTGCTTTTACAAGGTGTAAACTGTTTACACCTTGTAAAAACAGACCTTTCTTGCTCGCGACGCGATTTTTTTTAAATTTCCAATTTTTTTTTTGGCGCCGTATCTTTTTTTTTTTACCCGACGCAACTTTATTGTCCCGTCGCAATCCACAAAGCCCGACGTAACGTAAATTCGCGCTATGCACGTCGGGAAAATGACGTCACGAGCATGCGCAGTACGGCCGGCGCGGGAGCGCGCCTCATTTAAATGGTAATCGCCCCCTGGAGAAGAGGAACGCCTTGCGCCGGCGGAATTTAAGTTACACCACTGCAAATTCCCAGGTAAGTGCTTTGTGGACCGGACACTAACTTGGGAAATTTGCGGCGGTGTAACTTAAATGGAAAAAGTTAAGTTACGCCGCCTGGCTGAGGATTTGGCCTATAGTTAGGTTGAAAAAAGACACAAGTCCATCCAGTTCAACCACAAAAAAATAAACAAACAACATAAAAAACACAATACAATCCCATACACCCAACTCCATACCCACAGTTGATCCAGATCCAGAGGAAGGCAAAAAACCCCAGCAGAGCATGATCCAATTTGCTACAGCAGGGGAAAAAATTCCTTCCTGATCCCCCGAGAGGCAATCTAACTTTACCTACAAATCTTAGTACTCAATTATATTATGTACATTTAGGAAATAATCCAGGCCTTTCTTAAAGCAATCTACTGAGCTGGCCAGAACCACCTCTGGAGGGAGTCTGTTCCACATTTTCACAGCTCTTACTGTGAAGAAACCTTTCCGTATTTGGAGATGAAATCTCTTTTCCTCTAGACGTAAAGAGTGCCCCCTTGTCCTCAGTGTTGACCGTAAATTGAATAACTCAACACCAAGTTCACTATATGGACCTCTTATATATTTGTACATGTTGATCATATCCCCCCTTATTCTTCTCTTCTCAAGAGAGAATAAATTCAGTTCCTCTAATCTTTCCTCATAGCTGAGCTCCTCCATGCCTCTTATCAGTTTGGTTGCCCTTCTCTGCACTTTCTCCAGTTCTCCGATATCCTTTTTGAGAACCGAAGCCCAAAACTGAACTGCATATTCCAGATGAGGTCTTACTAATGATTTGTACAGGGGGGCAAAATTATATCTCTGTCTCTGGAGTCCATACCTCTCTTAATACAAGAAAGGACTTTGCTCGCTTTGGAAACTGCAGCTTGGCATTGCATGCCATTATTGAGCTTATGATCTACCACAGGGGGCCACATATGCCCTGCGGAGCCCTCTGATGTGGCCCCCGACCTCCTGCTCTGGACTGGTGGGTTGGCAAGCCCAGATCGCAGGTTGCCGACCCGCCATACTGCAGCATCAGTGTTGTGAATGAAGCTGGTGGTAGAGGAAGAACGCAGCTGCGGAGCAGAACCCCATAAGCTGATGTATCCTCTACAGCGCCGACTTTTGCCACAAGCGAAGTTTATGGCAAAGTTCAGCTAACCCGTAGGATAGACACAGGTGAACTACGCTTCACCCGCTGTGTGGGTAAACCGCAGCACATCAGTGTGAAAGCAGTCTTATGCCCTTTTCACACGATCAGCCCGACCAAATGGGACCCTCAATTCATCTCTATAGAGCGACAGATGTCAGTTTACGCCACCTACCTCCAATCCAAACAGAAGGGAATTCGTGCGCTTCCATCTGGGTGGATCAGAGGGCCTATAGAGTAGCCGTGACCTGTCATCCGCCCGCTCTGCTCATTGTGGCCCGCGACTGGTTACCATGTTGCTTAAGTGGCCCTCGCTCTTCAAAAGGTTGGGCACCCCTGATCTACCAAAACCCCCAGATCCTTCTCCACTACAGATCCCCCCAGTTGTACCCCCCTAGTATGTATGATGCATGCATATTCTTAGCCCCCAAGTGCATAACTTTACATTTATCAACATTAAACCTCATCTGCCACTTAGTCGCCCAATTAGACAGAGCATTGAGGTCGGCTTGTAAGTTGGCGACATCCTGTAAGGACGTTATTCCACTGCATAGCTTGGTGTCATCTGCAAAGACAGAAATTTTACTTTTGATCTCAGACCCAATATCATTTATAAAGATATTAAAAAGTAAAGGTCCCAACACTGAACCTTGGGCTACATCACAGATAACCTTGGACCATTCAGAGTAAGAATCATTAACCACGACTCTCTGAATTCTGTCTTTCAGCCAGTTTTCTGTCCATTTACAAACTGATATATCCAATCCTGTAGACTTTACCTTACACATAAGCCGTGTGTGCGGAACTGTATCGAACGCTTTTGAAAAATCCAAGTATATCACGTCCACAGCCATGCCTCTGTCCAGGGTTTTACTTACCTCTTCATAAAAGGAAATCAGGTTTGTCTGACAACTTCTGTCTTTCATGAATCCATGTTGTCTGTTGCTTAAATAGTTTTTTTCCAGCAAGAACTCATCCATGTGGTCTTTTATTAAACGTTCCAGTATTATCCCAACTATAGAAGTTAGACTAACAGGTCTATAGTTACTTGGTAAAGATTTTGTTCCCTTTTTAAATATGGGCACCACATTGGCCCTGCGCCAATCCAGTGGTACTATTCCTGTCATTAATGAGTCCCTAAATATTAGATACAATGGCTTTAAAATTACAGAGCTCAATTCTTTTAGGATCCGTGGGTGGATGTCATCAGGTCCAGGTGCTTTATCCACCTTTATTCTGTCTAAATATTTCTGGACCATATCACTTTTGAGCCATTTTGGATTTGGGTCTGTGTCACTACCACCCCCATTTTGGACATGAGCCCCCCCCCCCCCCCCCCATGCTCCTTTGTATACACAGAGCTGAAGAAAGCATTTAATAAATTTGCCTTCTCTTTGTTCCCAGTCACCCACTCTAGATTATTTTGTAAGGGGCCTACATGCTCAGACTTCACCTTTTTACTATTAATATATTTAAATATTTTTTGGGGGTTTCTCTGACTTTTTTTTGCAATCTGTCGTTCATTTAAAATGTTTGCATCCTTGATTTTCTTTTTACATATCCTGTTATATTATTTGTAACATTTAAACGACACTAGTGTTCCTTCATTTTTATATTTTTTTAAAAAGCTATTTTCTTATTGTTTATAGCTTTTTTAACTTTGACCGTGAGCCACATAGGTTTTATTTTTAGCCTTTTAAACTTATTGCCCATGGGAATATACTTTGCAGTGAGGTTCCAAACAGTCTTTTTGAAGAATTCCCATTTCTGTTCTGTGTTCATCACTGCCAATATTCCCTCCCAGTCCAAGTCCTGGAGAGCAGCCCTCATCCTTGGAAAATTTGCTCTCTTGAAATTGAGTGTTTTTATCTTTCCTGTATGTATTATTTGCTTATAGTTAACATTAAATTAAATCATGTTATGATCACTGCTACCCAGGTGTTCCTGGTTGGCACCGGGCCAGTTAGGGCTAGGTGCCACGGACTAACAGAATAGGTCCAAGAGGTTTAGGAAGGGGTTAACGGTGAGCCTCACTCCCTTCGCCTCCCTTTCGCAGATGTAGGTTCCCCCCTCCCACAGGCCAGCTCTAGGACCAATTAGATCAGTGGCAGGGGGCAAGTGCTTAGGGGTGGGGGCAGAGGTATTATTTAGGAGGGATCCCCCCCCCTCCTGCTTCCTCTTACCTGAAGCAGCGCCAGCGGAGTGAGCTCCCAGGCTGAGATGGCTGATCACCTGATAGTGATGATCCGGGAGCGGGTGCGGTCCGACGGCGGGTTCCTGACCCAGGTCGCCGCCGACCTGGGGGTGCCGGGACCGTCCCCCTCGCCGTGCGCTATTGTAGATCCGGAGATAAGGGGTCGGCGGGCCCCTCGTATGGCCACCTGGCCGCCTGTACGTCTGAGCCCGAGTCCCCCTAGGGCATCGCGGCGGCGGGGATGCTCTGTGATGTCTGATGCTGGGAAGGGGGGAGGGAGGGGCGGCGCTGCCGCCCGTACGCGCGGTGGTGCCGTGGCTCCGCCCCCCTTTTCGTCCGGCGCCGTGGCTCCGCCCCCCTTTTCGTCCGGCGCCGTGGCTCCGCCCCCCTTTTCGTCCGGCTCTCCTCGTGGTGCCTCTCCGCTCTCCTGCTTGCCCCCTGTGAGTACTGGCATTTCTGCCCCCCATTTGATTGTGGCCATGGGCAACGCTAATTCCACAGGTGGATCCAGCTCCTCAGCCACTGAGGAGGCTGGCCTAGCTGCAGATTCTGTCCCCACTCCTGTAACTTTGCAGGGTTTAGCTCCCCCTTCTGGCCAGCCTGTATATGACAATCCTCCTGCTTCTATATTTGAGGATGCTGGGGAGGATTTAGCAGCCCCTTCCTTTCCCCCCCCGACCAACTCTGATAATAACCGCCCCCGCGCCATTAGTCACAGGCGCGACCGCTCCCGCAGACGGGATGTGCGGTCTTTTTCTAGATCCTCGTCCCGCAGTTCGGGGAAGTACTATAGGCATGGCAGAAGCCGTCGCCATGGATCCCCTAGGCGGCGCAGTAGATCCAGGCGCTCCAGGTCCTCCCGCTGGAGGTCCCCCTCCTCCTCTGGGAGCCGCTCCAGGACCCCTAGGGGCTGGGAGGGCCATCATAGGTCCAGGCACGGATCCTCGAGGCGCTCTAGGCAGCCTTCTCGCGTGGACGGGAGGTCCGGCGCGCCCACATCCTCTGCTGATCCCTCGGCTACTCATGTTCCAGTGGCGCCCCCTCCAGTACCTGCGCTGCTTCCGTCTGCTCCGGTGTCTGCTCCTTCGGTGGTGATGTCATCTGCGGTTTCTTCAGAGGTGCCTCCTCCTCCGTCTTCTGCCGTGATTGGTGAGTTTGATTACGCAGGGGCCTGGGGTACTGGGGGGCGGTTCGCAGGTTTTGGTGCCGGCCCTCAAGGCATTGTTAACGCAGCTGGAGTCCGGTTCCCAGGGGGTGGCCCCGCCTATTCCTCCGAAACGGCCTCCGTCTCCGCCGAGAGCTAGTGTGCACAAGGAGTCTTTTTTCTGTGGGATTAGCCCGTTGGGTTCACATGTTAGCGATGACATTAAGCAAAAAATATGGGATAACAAATATGTGGACATCTGGTCCCTGGTATCGGCGGACCAGCACACAATTGATAAAGAGCGCAAGCCTTTTACGGACAGGTCGGCTGAGCGCAGGCCCTGAGTTGCTAGAACAATAGGTAACTGGCTTCAAGCTTTTGCGGTGCTGGGTGGTATAATGGGAGAGAAACACCCCGAACGCTGTTCGGAACTCTTCATCTATTTGGATTCGGTTTACAATGCATATAAATCTCATGGCGGCAGCGCCTGGTGGAGATACGATGAAGAGTTCCGGAGGCGTTTGGCGTTGCAGCCCGAGGTGGGATGGGGCTGCAAGGCGACGGATGTGTGGCTGCGACTCATGATGGCGCAGAGGCAAACTCCCTTTCTCGGCGGGGCCGCTGTTTCCTTAACAGGCCAGCAGGGCGCAGCGGCCACAAAGAGACCTGGAACTTGCTGGCTCTTCAACGAGAGCCATTGCAAGTTCTTTGGGCTGTGCAAGTTCAAGCATGAATGCTCCTCTTGTGGGGGAGCCCATGGTGCAGTCCGTTGCCCCCGCGGGATTAGACCGGCGCAGAAGGGCACAGCGCCTGCTGAAGGGAAAGACGCCAGTGAGCGTGGACGAGATGTTGCCCTGGCTAGAGCGTTACCCCAATAGATCAGAGGCAGAGCAATTACGCATTGTTTTTTTCATACCCTTTGTTCCCTCAGCGTCCCCTCAACTGGCTGACAATTTGCAATCGGCTGCGCTTTATCCAGAAGCTCTACGCGACAAGGTTAGTAAAGAAGTTAATTTGGGTCGCATTGAGGGCTCGTTTCTATCCCCTCCCTTTGCCAATTTGAGGGTTTCTCCTTTGGGAGTGGTCCCCAAAAAGGACAGCGGTAAGTTTCGCTTAATTCACCATCTGTCCTATCCCAGGGGCTCATCGGTCAACGACGGCATCTCGAAAGAGGAGGTGTCGGTTTCCTATGTGTCTTTTGATAGGGCGGTTATGTTGGTCCGGCGGGCCGGTCGGGCCGCCCTTATGGCCAAGACGGACATCGAATCCGCCTTCAGGTTGTTACCGGTGCACCCGGATTGTTATCATCTACTGGGTTGCTGCGTGGATAGCCTGTTTTACTACGATACCTGTTTGCCGATGGGGTGCTCGATATCGTGCCACTATTTCGAAATGTTCAGTTCCTTTTTGGAATGGGTGGTACGATGTGACACGGGCTGTAGATCTATCATTCATTATTTGGATGATTTTCTGATAGTGGCCCCGGGTGAGTATTCTCATTGTCAATCTTTGTTGGATTCCTTTTGTGCCCTGATGAGCAGATTCGGTGTTCCGCTTTCCGCTGAAAAAACGGAAGGTCCGACTACCAAGCTGTCTTTTTTGGATATCGAAATAGATTCCATTGCAATGGCTTTTCGGTTGCCGGCTGGCAAGCTAGAAAAGCTGTTAAGCTTGATTGACGGTTTTTGCGGAGTTCAGAAAGTTACTTTGCATCAGTTGCAGTCGCTCTTGGGTCTCTTGGTCTTTGCATGTCGTATCATGCCGATGGGTCGGGTTTTTTCCCGTCGGCTATCAATGGCCACCAGAGGGGCCAAGAGGCCTGAGCATCGGGTCCGACTGACTTCCTCCCTAAAAGCGGACCTGTTGGTGTGGCGTGAATTCTTTCGCCGCTACAACGGTCGCACGTGTTTTTTATCGGACGAGGTATGCAATCAGGAGTTGTCCCTGTTCACCGATGCGGCTGGATCGGTGGGCTACGGTGCAATTCTCGGGAATGCTTGGAGTGC
This sequence comes from Rana temporaria, assembly GCF_905171775.1. Lineage (NCBI taxonomy): Eukaryota > Metazoa > Chordata > Amphibia > Anura > Ranidae > Rana > Rana temporaria. Next base: position 391,784,397 of record NC_053493.1, on the reverse strand, counting down.
GGAATCATGGCCGCAAGAGTGGCGGGATTTAGGGTTGTGCCGCAACCTGACTCTCCTTGAGCTTTTTCCCATCGTAGTGGCGGTGGAACTTTGGGGGGACAAGCTCAGAGACAGGAAGGTATGTTTTTGGACTGATAACAGCAGTGTGGTTCATTGTATCAATGGTCTATCTTCTTCCTCCCTTCCGGTGTTGGCTCTACTCCGACACTTGGTTCTCAGGTGTCTGGAGTATAATATTTGGTTCAGATCTCGGCACGTTCCCGGTGTTGATAATGTGATCGCTGATTTATTGTCTCGTTTCCGTTTCCAGGAGTTCCGCGCGCTATGCCCGGGGGCGGCTCAGGAGGGCATGCCTTGCCCGCAGTTCCTTTGGACCCTGGCGTTGTGAATCTGATGCCGCTTATCGCCTCATCTGTGACTCCGGCTACCTGGTCCAATCACGGTAAGGCGTGGGATGCCTGGTTGGTGGTGGCGGTTGATAGGAGTGTGGCTTTCAGTGAGAGTGTCCGCTTTCAGGTCACGGTGGAGTACCTATTGGGCCTGGAGCTTTCTGGTTGTTCCACCGCAGTGGTGAAACGCTGATTGGGGGGGGTTGGCTTTCACTTGAAGTTACATGGTTGGCAGGATTGTACGAAACATTTTGGTGTTTTGCAAGCGTTAAAGGGCTGGCGGAAGGTTCACGCCAGGAAGGATAATAGGCGTCCGGTTTCCTTTGCTTTGCTAGACTCTTTAGTTAGGGTCACGAGGGGTGTCTGTTCCTCCCCTTATGAAGGGCTCCTTTTTTCTACGGCTTTTTGTTTAGCATTCTTCAGTGCTCTGAGGGTAAGTGAGCTGGTGCCGGCCTCGGCTGGTGGGTCGGGGGGCCTTTTCAGGGAGGATGTCCTACTAGCCAACGGGGTGGTTCAAGTTCGAATCCGGAAGTCGAAGACAGATCAGTTGGGCGAGGGTTGTTGGTTGCGCCTGGGGGCGGTTGGGGGTTCCCTTTGTCCGGTTGCTGTGGTGACGGAGTTCCTGAAGGTGAGTCCACTTGGGGAGAAGTTCTTAGTGCATGCTTCTGGTGCCCCCCTTACGCGGTTTCAATTCAGTTCTGTGTTTAAGAGTTGCTTGGCGGCTGCAGGGGCTCCGGTTGGCGACTTCGGCACTCATTCATTTAGAATCAGTGCGACTACGGAGGCAGCCAGAGCAGGTATGTCGGTGGGTGACATTCAGAGAATTGGTGGTTGGAAATCAGGGTGCTATGCTGTCTATGTTCGCCCAGAATTGTTGCTTTAATGTTTTTTCTTTTTAGGTCCCCGGGCTCCGGTTGTGCACATTGTGGGGCACTCCTACATTCATCAGGCAGCGCAGAGGGCTATCTGCCGGCCGGGCGGTAGATCCCTGGGATTTCAAACGGAGGTGCATTGGTGAGGTATTGGGGGTCTCCCCTGGTCCCGAATCCTTATGGAAGCTTTCCAAATTGCCGGTGTATCTCGGACGCCGGTAGTTTTAGTAATTCATGCTGGGGGGAACGACATACGTTCCCTACGGGTTCCGGAACTAATTGTGTTGATGCGGATTGACCTTGAAAGGATGGTGTTCCTTTTTTCCGAACTCATAATTGTTTGGTCAGAAATAGTCCCTCGGGTCACATGGCAGGAGGACAGGGATGCAGGTGGCATAGAGAGGGCTCGTAGGACCATAAATTCCCGTATGTCCCGTTATGTTAGAGCCCGGTCCGGTGTAGTTGTCAGACACAGACAGTTGGAGGGGGACAACAGGCGGCTTATGAGCCAAGACGGTGTGCACCTCAACGACATCGGTCTGGACATATTTTTGTCTGGCCTTCAAGATGGCATTGAGCAGGCCCTATATATTTTGGGTGGGGGTCGGAGCTCAGTTTGAGGGGCTGAGCTCCTCCTGTGGCGGTACAGGAGAATAAAGTATGGAAAGGAGAGGTGGAAGGCTTTTATGCCCGTCGGCTTAGGCCGGAGGCTGGCTGGTGCTTCCCCCTGGTGAGCAACCTTTGAAAGGTTAATAAAGGTTAATAAAGTTAAGTTCTGATTTACCAAAATAAAGCTGTGGCCGACCCCTACGTCCACAAAATGATATAGCTGTTGTCAGTGTCTTATTTAAGATTACAGGGATGAGACGAACATAACAGTTACTGAGGTGGTGTTCTATTAGTCTGGTTGGCACCGGGCCAGTTAGGGCTAGGTGCCACGGACTAACAGAATAGGTCCAGGAGGTTTAGGAAGGGGTTAACGGTGAGCCTCACTCCCTTCCCCTCCCTTTCGCAGATGTAGGTTCCCCCCTCCCACAGGCCAGCTCTAGGACCAATTAGATCAGTGGCAGGGGGCAAGTGCTTAGGGGTGGGGGCAGAGGTATTATTTAGGAGGGATCCCCCCCCTCCTGCTTCCTCTTACCTGAAGCAGCGCCAGCGGAGTGAGCTCCCCGCCCTCCCGCCCCGGTTTTTTGGTAATGCTAGGCTGTTTTTCTTTCACGTTTGTGACCCCCTGTTATAAAAAAAAAAAAAAAAAAGAGACGTACAAAGTAATATATTTGATACACAAAAAAAATATATATATATATATTTTATATTTTACGGATACATGTCGTTGGGCCTTGCGGGCCCGTGGTTGTTATTTGCATTTGATATATGCGATTGTTTATTGGTATTTGTAAGTCACAGCTGGCGGTACAGGAGAATAAAGTATGGAAAGGAGAGGTGGAAGGCTTTTATGCCCGTCGGCTTAGGCCGGCGGCTGGCTGGTGCTTCCCCCTGGTGAGCAACCTTTGAAAGGTTAATAAAGGTTAATAAAGTTAAGTTCTGATTTACCAAAATAAAGCTGTGGCCGACCCCTACGTCCACAAAATGATATAGCTGTTGTCAGTGTCTTATTTAAGATTACAGGGATGAGACGAACATAACAGTTACTGAGGTGGTGTTCTATTAGTCTTTATCTGAACATCTATATATATAAAACTCAACGTGTGTGTGTGTGTGTGTGTGTGTGTATGTATGTATGTTCCAGCATCACGTCCAAACGGCTAAAGATATTGACATGAAACTTGGCACACATGTTACTTATATGTCAGCAACAAACATAGGATAGGTGGTTTAACCCTTACCCACCCCCATTTGCCATGGTCGGGGTTTTTCTTTAACCTCTTCCATACAGGGCTTTTATACACACCTCCATACCGGGCCTATTCTGGCACTTCTCTCCTACATGTACAAATCATAATTTTTTTACTAGAAAATTACGCAGAACCCCCAAACATTATATATGTTTTTTTTAGCAGACACCCTAGGGAATAAAACGACGGTCATTGAAACCCTTTATCTTGCACGGTATTTGCGCAATAATTTCTCAAACGCCTTTTGTTTGGAAAAAAATTGTTTCATGAATTAAAAAAATAACAAAACAGTAAATTTAGCCCAATTTTTTTGTAAAATATGAAAGATGATGTTACACCGAGTAAATAGATACCTAACATGTCACGCTTTAAAATTGCGCACACTCATGGAATGGCGCCAAACTTCGGTACTTAAAAATCTCCATAGGCTACGCTTTGAAAATTTTTACAGGTTACCAGTTTAGATTTACAGAGGAGATCTAGTGCTAGAATTGTTGCTGGCACTCTAGCGCACGCGGCGATACCTCACATATGTGGTTTAAACAGCGTTTACATATGTCGGCGGGACTTGCGTGTGCGTTCGCTTCTGCGCGCAAGCTACTGGGGACAGGGGCGTTAAAAAAATAAATGTTATTTCTTTTTTTTTTTTATATATATATTTATTTCTTTTTTTACACTTTTTTTTTTTTTTTTTTTTTATTATCACTTTTATTCCTATTACAAGGAATGTAAACATCCCTTGTAATAGGAATGTGTGTGACAGGTACTCTTTATGGAGAGATGCGGGGTCAATAAGACCCCACATCTCTCCTCCAGGCCTGAAAGCATGAAATCGGTGAAAAAAATTCACAGATCTCATGTTTACTGTTGCTTAGCAGCCCCAATCGTGGCTTTGTTTACTTACAGGGACCCGGGCGTGACGTCATCACATCGCGCCTGGGTCATCCGACGGTCATAGAGATGACTGGTGACCATCTGGTCACCATTCATCTCTATGCTTCCTGCGAGCGCCGGACGATTCGTTCTCCGGGCCCCCTGATGGCACGGGAGAGCCCGGAGAAGCACCGGATGGCGGCGGGAGGGGGGGGGGATGTCCCCTCCCGCCGCCTGTAAGAACGATTTAGCGGCGGGACCGCCGCTATGATCGTTCTTACGTTGTGCAGAATCGCCGGCACAAGAGAAGGATATCTGAATGATGCCTCTAGCTGCAGGCATCATTCAGATATCCCCCCCACAAAGCCCAGGACGTCATATGACGTCCACTCTGAAAGGCAGAGGTTCTTTGTGGACGTCATTTTACTATGGGCCGGTAGGGAAGTGGTTAAAGTCCCATTCAACTCTATGGGAAATACATGTTACTTCATAACTTCCAAACGGCTGTAGATATTTCGATAACACTTGGTCACATGTTACTTATATGTCCACTTAAACTATAGGATAGTTAATTTATCCCTTAACTACCCCCATTTGTGAGGGTCTGGGTTTTTGTTTAAAGTCCCATGCAAATCAATGGGAAATGTATGTTCCCACATAACTTCTGTACGCCTGGAGATATTTCAATAATACCTGGTACACATATTACTTATATGCCAAATAAAAATATATGACAGTTAAATTAACCCTTACCTACACCCTTATATAAAAGATGGGTATATTTATATTACTATGATTTTCCTCCCCAAAAGGTTAAGATAGGAAGACCGGGCAACGCCGGGTATTCAGCTAGTTAGTAATAAGCTCTGCATGGTTTGAGATTACCAGGTCCAACAGAGCATCATTCATAATTGGGGCCTCAATAAACTGGACCATAAAATTGTCCTGCAATAGGTTTTTCAAAATTTTGTCCTTTAACTGTCCCAGCAGTGCAATTATTCCAGTCAATTTCTGGGTAGTTAAAATCCCCCATTATTATCACTGTCCCAGGAATTCCATCAGAGTAACAGAGAACATGTTCTCTATCTAAATTCTGACGGAATGCCTCGGAATATCCGATGGAAAAACTCAGATGGGGCATACACACGGTCGGAATTTCCGATGGAAAAAGTCTGTCTGACTTTTTCCATTGGAAATTCCGATCGTGTGTACAGGGCATAAATGTAACTTTACTGAACAAATTGCAGCAAAGGGCTCTTTCACATGGGGCGGATCAGTGATGATCCGCCCCGTGAACCTCCGCTTGCGGAGCCGGCGGATAATAGGGCGGTCCCCGCACACTGTACAGGGACAGACCGCCCTGTCTTTTCTCCGCTCTCCTCTATGGGGGGATCGGATGAACACGGACCGTCTGTCCGTGTTCACCCGATCTGATCTGCAGACGGATGGAAAAATAGGGTTTTCCTCCGTCTGCAGATTCGTAGGATTGCGGAACCGGGTGAGATCGGGTGTCAGCAGATGTTCATCTGCTGACACCAGCAATCTCATAGGGACCAATGTATGTCCCTTTTTCATCTGTACACAGATGGATGAAAAAGCGGACATACAGTCTGGCCGTGTGAAAGAGCCCTAACAGTTCAATATGAACAACGTCCATTTCCTAATCCTAACTACAGTACTGCCAAGGAATTCCTCCATGAGGTGAGAGTCCATCATGGCATTCTCCATAGCTTGGCTGTCCTTGAATGTCCTGATGTCTTCAGCGGATTGCAAGACATAGCAGTCCAGATACACAAGCAGAACAGAACCAACCAAATCAGCTAGGAAAAAGGCCCTGGACCTCGGCCTTCCCCATTTTTAAAAGCACAGGTGGACTGGCTAGGACAGCAGTTAACCCTGCTGTTGTGTCTCATATCTTTGACTTTTAATAGTTCCAATCTACAGTATTGGTGGTTCGCTCACTACCACCAAGGGGTGATCCACTTAGGTGCAACACTACATCTCTCTATCTATGGCCCCTATCTGTCCCTTAACCAAAGAAGAGCTCTTTGGACCCACCCCCTTTCAGCTTAAATATCCTAACTACGGGATGCTCCATGGGGCAAAGTAACCCCAACAATACCAACTGCAATTTCCAAACACAGTACATCATTAATGCAATTGATACCTGCCTACTTGCTGGCTGAACAAAAAAAAAACTATCAGTGTATGGTCAGCTTTATTTTCAGCCCTTGTCTGAGACATGCTGCTCTCTATGCTGTAGACTACATCCCTGCGGGGAGACGCCACAGCATCTCCCTGCAGGGATGTAGTCCCAAGGGAGGGGGCGAACATGATGACTAACCCCCATCCAGAATGGTTCGGATGATGGGGGCAAGCTTACTGAGGAGGAACAGGAAGTGAGAAATTCAGACAAAGAAAAAAAACATTTAGAAGGGAAATCGAAGGAAAAGGTAAGTGAACCAACAATGCACTAGCTTAAAGCGGAGGTTCACCCTAAAAACATGTATATAACATTACATTCTGCATACTTCCAACATTTACAGGATGCTGTTTTTTTTTTTGCTGTACATACCGTATTATTGCTTTTTTCCACCCGGCTTCCGGGTACACACTCCCGCGGGAGTAGGTGTTCCTATGAAGAGGCGCAGTGTCATGTGGGACTTCGCCCAGATGATTGACGTCTTGAGAAAAACATCCCCTTGGCGGATAAGGCGCGTCACGAGTTTCCGAAAGTAGCCGAACTGGGAGTCGGCTCTATACGGCGCCTGCACAGTCAGCTCTACACGGCTCCTAGTCGGTGCGCAGGCGCCGTATAGAGCAGACTCACAGTTCGTGACACGCCTTATCCGCCGAGGGGAGGTTTTTCTCAAGACGTCAATCATCTGGGCGAAGTCCCACATGACACTGCGCCTCTGCATAGGAATGCCTACTCCCGCGGGAGTGTGTACCCGGAACCCGGGTGGAAAATAGCAATAATACGGTATGTACAGCAAAAAAAACAAACAGCATACTGTAAATGTTGAAAGTATGTAGAATGTAATGTTATATACATGTTTTTATGGTGAACCTCCGCTTTAAAGGAACCAATTTAGAAAATAAAAACAAACCTTTACAACCCCTTTAACCACTTGAGACCCGCGCTATTGACAAAAGACGTCAACAGCGCGGCTTTCAGGTGCCAACTGGACGTCTTTGGACGTCATTTAAAGTGCATTACCCGGGCGCGCCTCTGGGGGGTGCGCAGCGGGTAAACACTGTCCCAGCGCATCGCTGGGAAGCCGATGCGTGTACCTGGCGGCCGCGATGTCCGCCAGGTACACGCGATCGTCGGGAACACAGCAGGGATGTGGAGCTCTGTGTGTAAACACAGAGCTCCACGTGCTGTCAGAGGAGACCGATCTGTGTCCCTTGTACATATGGACACAGCATCGGTCACCTCCCCCAGTCACCCCCTCCCCCCACACAGTTAGAACACACCCAGGGAATACATTTAACCCCTTCCTCACCCCCTAGTGTTAACCCCTTCACTGCCAGTCACATTTATACAGTAATTAGTGCATTTTTTTTAGCACTGATCGCTGTATAAATGTGAATGGTCCCAAATTTGTGTCAAAAGTGTCCGATACGTCCGTTGCAATATCGCAGTCCCAATAAAAATCGCAGATCGCCGCCATTACTACTAAAAAAAAACACTAATAAAAAAAAATCATAATTATGTCCCCTATTTTGTAGGCGCTATAACTTTTGCGCAAACCAGTCGCTTATTGCGATATTTTTTTTTTTTTACAAAAATACGTCGAAAAATACGTATCGGCCTTAACTGAGAAAAAAAAAAAGTTTTTTTTTAAAAAAAATTGGGATATTTATTATAGCAACAAGTAAAAAATATATATATTTTTTAAATTGTCGCTCTCTTTTTGTTTATAGCGCCAAAAATAAAATCCGCAGAGGTGATCAAATACCACCAAAATAAAGCTCTATTTGTGGGGAAAAAAGGACGTCAATTTTGTTTGGGAGCCACGTCGCACGACTGCGCAAATGTCAGTTAAAGCGACGCAGTGCCGGAAGCTGAAATTTCGCCTGGGCACGAAGGGGGTTTATGTGCCCAGTAAGCAAGTGGTTAATCTTACCTATACAACAATTGTAGACATGAAGCAAAACAGAACATTGATCATTTATGATGAGCACAGTCCAGTAACACATAGCAGCAGATTTTAGATATCAGTAAACAAGCAAGCACTGATGGTAGCAGGTTACTGAACTTACTCTTTGACTTAGTAAATGTGTCACCTTTCAGTTTCAGGCAACAATTACAGTCATTATTTCAGGTACTTAGATACACAGGACCCTGTACCCTTTACACTTGTTTATCTTGAAAGAAGAAGGGCTTCCATATTCTAAAGGTTATTCCTCAGGTTGGGTGATGGATTATAGATATATAGTTGTTTATCTATATAGATAATGCACAGGAATGCATGAAAGCATGATAAGGATTGAAAGGCTTGCAAGTATCGGGGAATGCCCGGAATGAGACTGATCCCTTGGGTGGTGAATTAAGAAGAGGTGGAAAGGAAGTTAAGGGTCAATTTGCGCTGGTCTTTCTTGGTGCGTTGCAATAATACTGAGGGGCTCATGTGCACTGTGTAAGGGCTGTCCATTCATTTGAATGGGCTGCCAATGCACCAAGAATCAAACGTGCAGCATTTTTTTAAAGGCGATGCACCACAAAGCATGTGTAGCGCTACACCCGCAAAAGTCGCTGAAGAGCTGCCTAGGGCTCTTTTTCCAGCGATTGTACGCAGCCAGGTACACAATTCTGGTCACTCTTCAGCAGGGCTTTTATTCTCAAACAATCGGTGCTGGAACTCAACTATGATCCCCCCAAAACCCCTCCCCCACACACACCCTCCAAATCAAATCAAATAGTGTGTGTGGTCAGATTTCACAAACAGTAGGAGGGTCTTAAAGGGGCATTAAATACCAGGATTGCATTACATACAAAGTGCAGAGTTTAGGGGGGGTTACACACAGAGTGCAGAGCTGTCACTTGTAAACACAGAAATCGGACTTTTGTGTTTACAAGTGATTGTGGTGAGCAGGCACCAAAGGCTCTGGACCAGAGGGGGTGGAACTGAGTTCCACCAAGCTCCTCCCTGCTCTTCAGACTCATTAACTGCCGGTCTCAGGCCCGGATTGGCCAATCGGGAGAACCGGGAAGTATCCCGGTGGGCGTGTCGAGTTGCGGGCCGGTGAAATATGCCATCCGATCACATTGTTAGCCCCGAGCCCAGCGTCTGGGAGTCAGGACCTGATGCCGAAGGTGGCCAAGTGCGGGCGAGTGCCGCCAACGCCGTGTTTCTCCGAGTACGGCCGAGTGCCGTACTCGGCCACTTTCGGCATCAGATTGGTCCTGACTCCCAGATGCTCGGCTCGGGGCTAACAATGTGATCGGATGCTGCCCCACCTTCTGGAGCCTGCAGCGCCAATGGCGGGATGCGGGACGTGTGACGTCATTCATAGGCGCTGCAGGCTCCACGGCGGGAATTACAATTTGGCCGTGTCACCACATCCCCGCTCAGGTGGCTCTCCTCAGCTCCTCTCTGACTGCCAGTGCCTGCCCTGCTGTGACCGCACACCAAGGCTGAGGCTGCTAAGGTAGGTCAGTGCACTGTGTGGAGCTGTTACTGTTTTTTTTTTAAATGATATTACTTGTAAAAGCTCTTCATATAGGAACCTATATGAAGAGCTTTTACAAGTAATATTTAAAAAAAGATCACCTGTTCTGTTCACCTGTCTGTTCTTGAAAAATTCATATTCAGGTCAGGTCAGTGGGTCAGGTCAGTGGGTTAGGTCAGTGAGTCAGGTCAGTGGGTCAGGTCAGTGGGTCAGGTCAATGGGTCAGGTCAGTGAGTCAGGTCAGTGAGTCAGGTCAGTGAGTCAGGTCAGTGGGTCAGGTCAGTGAGTCAGGTCAGTGTATGCAGGACAGGTCAGTGTATGCAGGACAGGTCAGGGTATGTAGGTCAGGTCAGTGTATGCAGGACAGGTCAGGTCAGTGTATGTAGGTTATGTCAGTGTGGAAATATTTTTTGAAAAATACTATGAATTACAGGCTGTAGAGAACAGTGCGCCATTGGAAACTTATATTTTGAGGTTTTAAAGAGGAGTTCCACCTAAAAATGGAACTTCCTCTTAACCCACTCCTCGCCCCCTTACATGCCACATTTGGCATGTAATTTTTTTGGGGGGGGGTGGGGGCTTCAGGAGAAGGGGACTTCCTGTCCCACTTCCGCCGAGGGGCTGGAAAGGCGATTAGCTTAATCGCCTTTTCACAGCCCCTCCCTGTAGGCGAGCGCCTGTCCAATCGGACGGCGCCGCACCGCTCGCGCATTCGCAGTGGGTGCCCGGCCGTGAAGCCGAAAGCTGTCACTGCCGGGTGCCCACACTAGAAATGAAGACGCCGGCCAGCGAGGGGGGGCGAGGAGCTGGAGCCGTGGAGCAGGTAAGTGTCAGTTTATTAAAAGCCAGCAGCTACACTTTTTGTAGCTGCTGACTTTTAATACACTTAAAAAATGGGTGGAAAACCCCTTTAATTACATTATTTTAATAGTCGTGAACTAAAGTGGGCTGGTCTAAGGCATGAAACTCCAGGTCTGAAAATGAGTCCCAGTCCGTCCCTGGCCGGTCTAGAGGTTCCTCTTGATGCTTTAATGAAACCTGGAACTTGGATAGGTAGGGGGTAATTATAGGATGCTTCAGTAACTCCTAGCAACAAACTTGAGGGCACTTAATCTTCCTCTTAGGAATGTGAGCATGAGTTCTTGCTTGCAACAAATGTTGGACTGAGCTTATCAGGAACACTATAATAGGGCATTCCCTTCAGGTAGAATGGATTCTATTGCAAGAGATTTATCAGCAGGAGTAATGTGAGCAAAAGTCCTTGTACAAGCAGTTAATGGATAAAGCTCTTCAGGACACCACAGACAACGTTCCCTTTGCATAACACTGACTCATTGCATAAGGTGGATAGCAACAGCACACAGTCTCAAGGATCACTCACACCAGTCGGTACTCACTACTGTCCATGGATAATCAGTTGCCTCCTTCCAACATCTTCTAGACACTTTCCCAGTGGTACCAGACTAGATCTTCAGATTAAAAAAAAATCCCGCTGTCAGTTTCAGCAGCTTTCAGTAGAAATGGTGCATTAGTGACCGTGGCAGTTAACTACTGTATTTATCGGCATATACCGCGCACTTTTTTGCCCTGAAAATCAGGGCAAAATCATGGGTGCGCGATATACGCCGATACCCGTTTCCTGCGCCGAGTTTGAATCACTGCACCGGCAAATACCGAGCGCAGTACACTCGGGTATAGTCAGGCAGGCTCGGCTCCTCTCGTGGTCATGTCCTGGATGTACAGGATGCACAGGACGTGACCGCGAGAGGAGCCGAGCCTGCCCGACTATACCCGAGTGTACTGCGCTCGGTATATGCCGGCGCAGTGGTTCAAACTCGGCGCGGGAAGCGGGGATAGAGCGTGGAGGACACCGCAGAAGGACGCCGGACCCGACGAGGAGGACACCACCGAAGCCGCAGACGAACGCCGGACCCGACAAGGCCGCTGATGGACGCCACGCAAGACACCAAAACTGTAAGTACTAAAATGTTTTTTTTTACAGGAATGCGGTTCCACATTAGGGGTGTGCGCTATACGCCGGAGCGCGCAATACCCTGATAAATACGGTAACCCCTTTGTGCTGCATTTGTGGCACCAGTGGGTTAATTAACACTGACACTGGTGCCACTAATGCAGCACAAAAAAGTTAATTAACTGCCACTGGTGACTAATGCATCAGTGACAGTGCGTTAACCCCCTTCTTGCTGCATATTACAAATACCATTGCTAATTAACCACTTGCCAACCCACCGCAGGTGGCAGCTACAGGAACCGGGACATACACAGGGGACATCAGCTGTGTCCAATCACAGCTGATCACAGTGTAAACAGGATATGACGTTTATCTGCATTCCTCTCCTCACGATGATAGCACATGAGAGCCTATAACTGGCAAATCTACACAGGGGGCATCTACACTGATATTCAGGGCATTGATCATCAGTGCCCTGATTATCAATGCAGCCCCAACAGTGCTGCCAATCAGTGCCCATCAGTGCTGCCCGGCAGTGCCCATCAGTGCTACCTGTCAGTGCCTATCAGTGATGCCTATTTATGCCACCTATCAATGCCCGTCAATGCCGCCTATCAGTGCCCATCAGTGACACCTATCAGTGCCCATCAGTGAAAGAGAAAAATTACTTATTTGCATCATTTTATAGCAGAAAGTAAGAAATCATTTTTTTTTTGTCTAAATTTTTTGTAAACATTTTCTGTCTCTTTTTGTTAGTTTAGCAAAAATGAAAAAAAAAAAACAAGCGGTGATTAAATACCACCAAAATAAAGCTCTATCTGTAAAAAAAAGATAAACATGTTGTTTGGGTACAGTGTTGTTTGACCGCGCAATTGTCATTCAAATTGTGAAAGCACTGAAAGCTGAAAATTGGCCTGGGCAGGAAGGGGGTTAAAGTAAGGTGACCAGATTTTTAAAATGAAATCCGGGGACATATTCTTTCCTTACTAGTAATGGCAACAATCAGCGACTCTCTGCCCGTCGCTGCCCGCCTCACAGCCTCTCAAGTCTTACTCTTCGGGCCCCGGCTACTACTGGATGGGGAGTGGAGGAAGATCACTCCGCCAGGGAAGGCAAGGAGATAGGCAGGTGGCTGGCCAGGATTTGAGCCAAGGCAGAAGAACAAGGGAGCAAAGCTGAATGGGCATGTGCCCGAAACTGAAGGAATATTCCCTCCGCTCCGACCAGCACATGATCATCAGAAAGGGGCACAGATAATGGGAAAAATACAACCCCCCTATGCTAGTAGGCACGGCGGAGCGGGGGGGTGTAATTCAATTTTTATTTATTTTATTTCTGCACTGATTGTCTTTGAAATTGCCCCTGCCCCCTATTAAATCCAATCTGGAGACAAAACCAGGGACAGACTTGGTCCGGGGACAGTGTCCTCAATCAGGGGACTGTCCCCTGAAACTGGGGATGTCTGGTCACCCTAGGTTAAAGTGCCCAGTAGGCAAGTGGCTAGGAGCAGGGCCGGCCCTATGATGGGACCGGGTGGTACCATGGGTACCAGGCAGCACTTTTAGGGGGGCAGCACACTGATGCCCGCCAGCCCGTTCCGCCAGCTCCGCTACCCAAATAAAATTGATGTCCTTTTTTCATCACAAATAGAGCTTTCTTTTGGTGATATTTGATCACCTCTGCTGTTTTTATTTTTTGTGCTATAAATATATATATATTTTTAACTTTTTGCTATAATAAATATCCCCAAAATTTAGAAAAATAAACTATTTTCTTCAGTTAAGGCCAATATGTATTCTTCTACATATTTTTGGTACAACAAAAAAAAACACAATTAGCGTACATTGATTAGTTTGCGCAAAAGACATTGTGGCTGCCGGCAATTCACAGGTCCCTTTATACTCCTGGATACATGTATAGAGCCATGGCAGGTCCTTTTATACGCCTATATGCATGTATAGAGCCATGACAGGCCCTCTTTATACATCCACAGAGCCATGACAGGCCCTCGTTATACTCCTTTATACATGTATAGAGCCATGGCAGGTCCTTTTATACGCCTATATGCATGTATAGCGCCATTACAGGCCCTCTTTATACATCTATAGAGCCATGACAGGCCCTCGTTATACTCCTTTATACATGTATAGAACCACGACAGGTCCTCTTTATACTCCTATATACATTTATAGAGCCATGGCAGGTCCTCTTTATATTCCTTTACATGTAAAGAGTCTCGACAGGTCCTCTATATACATATATAGAGCCATGACAGGTCCTCTTTATACTTCTTTATACATGTATAGAGCCATGACAGGCCCTCGTTATACTCCTTTATACATGTATAGAGCCATGTCAAGTACTCTTTATAGTCCTATATACATTTATAGAGCCATGACAGGTCCTCTTGATATTCCTTTACATGTATAGAGCCATGACAGGTCCTCTTTATACTCCTATACATGTATAGAGCAACGACAGGTCCTCTTTATACTCCTTTATACATGTATAGAGCCATGACAGGTTCTCTTTATACATGTATAGAGCCATGACAGGTCCTCTTTATACTCCTATACATGTATAGAGCAATGACAGGTCCTCTTTATACTCCTTTATACATGTATAGAGCCATGATGTGTCCCCTTTAGTTATCATGATATAAAATAATGAATGTGGGGGCCTTTTGGTTGGCGTGATTTTTTTTCTGGGGGGGGGGGGGGCAGTGTTTCATTCTTGGTCCCAGGCAGCACAATGTCTTGGGCCGGCACTGGCTAGGAGCCCACTTCAACATCCTGCAGAGCAAAATCTCCTTACCAGGAATGAATGTTTCAGTCATCAGAAGGAACAAAGCATTAGCTCTCCATGTATTGTTCCTGCAAGTGAAACAATGTTCCAAGATATTGGGAACATTTACAGCAATTCCCATGATAAAGTGGGTACAATGGCAATGTGTGCCCTTTTCAGCATCTGTTCCTGTGAACGTCATTTGATTTGCACTAGATAATTTAGATCGACCAGGGAATTACACAACACCTCGATGGAGAAAGTCTGTTTTGAGTCACTCTAGGTCACTATTTACTACCCATTCCATGGGCCAAAGTTACAGCAGATGCCAGTGGTAAAGGCTGGGGAGCACACTACCAGTATACTACAAAGAATATTGTGTTCAGTACGTTTGAGTTAAAGTGGATGCAAACCCACTTTGTCACAATGTACAGTATAAGATTTCCTATCATCTGTGCACAGTCTTGCCACACAGAGTTAATCCAGCTCTGAGCAATCCTCTTTTATTGTTCTGTGAAATAAAACGGACTTACAGAGAAAAACCTTAGTCCGTTCCGCCCCCTTGCTGTGAGTGACAGGTTATTTACATATCTCATGCACTAGCCTGGAGACAGGCATTCTTTTTTAATTCCCACCCCCACTCCTTTTCTGAAGTCATGTGGTTACTTTTCTGGATTTTGACTGGATGTTAGTGATCAAATTTAGTGTAAGGGATACATAGTAAAAAATGCATGTTGACACGGGGAGTGTAGAGGAGGGCGGGGACGGGGAGTCTACTGACATCACGACTCCACCCACCGAGCTCCAGACAACAGATCCACCCACAGAATCTGCAGTTTTTCAGTTCTTATAACAGACAGAGGGGAGACATTTGACAGGTAAGGATACATGCAGGAGGCGTCTGTATCCTTATAGATCAGCACTATGGCAGTGGTTTAGAAAGGATGAGAGGGGGTTTACATCCACTTTAAGGGCAGCATTCTGCATCCTGAAAGATTCAAACACCTTCTGGGTCAGTTTATGGAACTCAGATTGAACAATAGCCTATATCAAGAAACAAGGGGCTTGAGGAGTTCAACCCTGCTACAAGATGCAGAACATAACAGCGGTATACACTCCAGGGAATCAAAATGTATAAGCAGCTCTCCTCTCTAGTCCAGTTCTAGAGAACAGTGAATGGTCTTTACACACAGAGGCCCGGATTCAGAAACAATTTACGTTGGCGTATTTATTGATACGCCGCGTAAATTCTAGCAAGCGCCGGTGTATCTTCTTTCTGTATTCAAAAAGCAAGATACGCCGAAATTTGGCTAAGATACGACTGACGTAAGTCTCTTACACCGTCGTATCTTAGTTGCATATTTACGCTGGCCGCTAGGTGGTGCTTCCGGAGATTTACGCGTAGAATATGCAAATTAGGTAGATACGTCGATTCAGAAACGTACGTCTGCCCGGCGCATTTTTTTACGTCGTTTATGTAAGGCTTTTTCCGGCGTAAAGTTACCCCTGCTATATGAGGTGTAGCCAAATTTAAGTATGGACGTCGGGCCAGCGTAGAATTTTGCGTAGTTTACATTGTTTGCGTAAGTTACGTTCACGTCGAAACCAATGAGGCGTTGCGGCGTAATTTGGAGCATGCGCACTGGGATGCGTCCACGGACGACGCATGCGCCGTTCGTTAAAAACGTAATTTACGTGGGGTCACACTGAATTAACATAAAACACGCCCACATCTTCCTATTTTGAATTAGGCGGGCTTACGCCGGCCCTCATACGCTACGCCGCCGTAACTTAGGCCGCAGGTTCTTTCTGAATACAGAACCTGCCTCACTAGGTTACGGCGGCGTAGCGTATCTGAGATACGCTACGCCCGCACAAAGTATCACCGGGCTTTCTGAATCCGGGCCAGAGGCTTTTCAGTGGATAGCCCAAATTTAGTTCTTCCCAAAATTGGACCTGTTCACCTCTGCAATAAAAAGCTGAGCAAGTTCTATTTCAGATTTCCTTGCACCCAAGTGACATGAAGTGGTGCACTGACCATACAGTGGAACTTCAAAACAGCATACGCCAGTGGTTCTCAAATCCTGTCCTCAGGACCTGGCCAGATTTTAAAGAGGGGGTCCACACAAAAAGGGAACCCTCCCCTCCTCCGGTGTCACATTTTGCACCTTTCAGGGGGGAGGGGGGTGCAGATACAGTACCTGTATAATACAGGTATTTGCACCCACTTTCGGGAATAGACTGCCGCGGGAGTCAAGTCCCTTCGTGTCACTCCCAAACTGTCTTCTAGGAAACACACTGGTCCCAGGAGACAGCGGGGACCAGTGAATTTGCGCATGCAAAGTAGGGAACCGGGCAGTGAAGCCGCCATGCCGAGGATGGCGGTGGGGCAGCCGAGAGACGAGCGATTGCTTGGCCTCGGCTGCCGACATCTCTGGTGTGCTGGACGGGTAAGTGTCCATTTTTTAAAAGTCAGCAGCTGCATTATTTGTAGCTGCTGGCTTTAAAAAAAAAATTGGGTGGACCAAGTCATCAAAATGCTGTTGAGTGCTAGGAAGCCTAGCACAAACAATGAGTACATGAACATCTAGGCAAAGTATGTCCATTTTGCTGCCATAGTAGGTCTTAACTTGGTAAAACTTCAAGTTCAGAACATCATGGCGTTCCTACAGTTTGATCTGGATATGGCCCGGTCCCCCCCCCCCCCCCCCAAAGTTCTAGGTCTTTGCATTATCTGTCTTCTCAAACCTTTGGTGAGCCACAAAAGTTATAGTGGGTCAGTTCCTGCGAGGAGCGAAGATACTGAGACTGCCTAGACATACACTGCTCCCAAAGTGGGACAGGCCTTTGGGTTTCAAGTATCTATCTGAACCTCCTTTTCCAGGTACAAGTTTGTACGTTAGGGAATTTTACTCTTAAAGCCCTGTACACACGATCGGGATTCCCGGCGGTATAAAGTCCGCCAGGAATACCGATGGGAAAACCAAGAACCTGCTCGGTAACTTTCACTGTGTACACATGAGAGGTTTTCACGTTGGGAAAACTGCGGGAAGAGCTTTGGCCGGGAATCCCGGCCGTGTGTATGCTCCCTCGCAGTGTTTCCCCATAGGAAAACTGCCGGGTTTAAAACCATCAGGAATCCCGGCGGGAAAATAGCGAGCGGGTTCTCTATTTTCCCGCTGGGATTCCCGGCAGTTTTTCTGCCGGGAAAACTGCGAGGAAGGATACACACAGCTGGTTTTCACGGCCAAAAGCTCTCCCCGCAGTCTTCCTGGCAGGAAAACCGGTCGTGTGTATGAGGCTTTAAAGCGGAGTTCCAACCACAATTAGCATTTTTTAAATGTATGTCCTTTCATCCTGCGTTTTTATAATATAAATCCGGTCACTTACTATTTTACAATCCGCCGCCGATCCGCATAGATATTCAAAAAAGATCGTTTATAAAACTATTTCTACACTGTTGTCATTTTGCTTGTGGGCATTGTGAAGCCTACAGGCACTTACTTCCTGAAAGTCTTGGATGGGGAGTGTAACGGTCACCACCGTTTACGACCTTCCATCCCATCCAAGACAGCTTAACGACACTCCAACCAACAGGGCCCGATCCATCCCATTTCCCCAGAATCAAGACGAGACACGCAGCTCTGTACTTGTTCCAAAATGAATGAATGCTTTAATTAATTCTTCTCAGCTTTTTATGCAGTATAAGCATGTGACAGAAATTACAGGAGCAATCAGACTGTCCACCCCCACCCTGGGGGGCTTCAATACACCTTCAGATGGCCAATTGCTAAACATTCTAGACATCTCGGCGCCGGGCTATAATTATCCTGACCTAATCACTGCACATTCCTTCATTAACAGAATTCAACCAAAACACCATCACACAATGCATTCCCCTCAAACCATATCTTACACAGACTTTCTGTCTCCGACAAAAGGTATTCACACCTGGAAAGGTCTTAGGAGCAGACCTGAATTAACACCTCTACAGCCTTACACAATGGACAATGGAATATCTTAGGAGTCTATTGACCTGGTTTGGGTCAACATTAACCAACAACTTGTAATATCTCCAATTGCAATATGAGCTATCAGTAATGTCCCCTGTCCTGTAATTTAGGATATAATTTCTCAGTCACCCTATGGCCCTATCGGACATAAGGTGACCCTAGACATAAGAGTTATTAATGACGCTGGCACAGGAGTACCCCCATCCTTACAAAGTCTCTGTTTGTCCCGGGTCATTTCGTTACAGGGAGTGATAATTGGACAGCGCACTGCATCCTGGGAAATGATGACACACATTTCCCAGGAGCATTAGAGGGAGATGATGTCAGAATCCTAGGTGATTTCAAAGGCAGATTTCGTGGGACCGCATAGCAACAGGCATTTCCAGATTAGTAAAAAAAATTTTTTTTTATTTTTTTACTTTTTTAGGCCTAATGAGCACAATAATGAAAAAACAATTTAGGATGGAAACTCCACTTTAAAGCTTCCTGAAACCGGACAACTTGGTTTCGGAATTAAAAGCTTTGGGATGTAGACAACCAAATTGCAGGGTTGCCCTGGTAACTTTGTTAAACTTCATACCAAAAGTCACTTCAAATTCTAATTGAAATCTGTTTCCATTCTTATGTGTATCATTTTATCCTCTCTCTGTAGTCCTGAATGAAGGGAGGGGTACATGTTGACTTTTCTATGTTGTCTTGTTGCCATTATTTGAATGATTAAAGACTTTGGACTTTCAGGACTTTTGTTTGGCGCTCTCATTGACCAAATCAGCACACACATAATGAAAATCATAATGTTATCTAACACAGTGGTCATGAACCCTGACCTCAGGGTCCACTAACTGGCCAAATGTTATGTATTACCTTGAGGAGATGCAGTCTAGAATACTGCAATCACTGAGCAGCAAATGATATCACCTGTCATGTATTTCAGTTATCTTGCAAACCTGGCCTGTTAGGCCCCGTACACACGAGAGGATCCATCCGCTGGAATTGAATCTGTTTCCGCGGATTTTTATCCCCTGGGATGGATTTCAAGCGGAGAGAAATTTGAAGACATGCTTTCAAATCTATCCGCTTGAATCCATCCCAACGCATTGATCCGCTGGTCTGTACAGACTCACCGGATCAATCCGTCCGAATGGATCCCCCGCATGCGTCGTAATGATTCGACGCATGCGTGGAATTTCTTTTATGACAGCGTCGCGCACGTCGCCGCGTCATCATCGCGGCGACGTCGCGACACGTCATCGCGAGGGGATTTCGGCGCGGATTTCGATCCGATGGTGAGTACACTCCATCGGATCCAAATCCTCGCAAATCCTCGAGAGGATTTATCCGCGGAAACGGTCCGGTGGACCGTATCCGCGGATAAATCCTCTCGTGTGTACTAGGCCTTAGTGGGCCCTGAGGACAGGGTTGATGACCACTGGTCTAACATACACTGAAGAGACTGCAGCAGAACTGCCCACTTGTCACTTACAGTAGGTTACCGCAATCTCTCTGAGGTCATCATTCACTGAAAGTAAATCAGCCACATGACAAGTACTCACAATTCGCAATACTACATTATGAAACACAGTGTGACTCTACTACTGGTTAAAGTTCACACACAGTATGCCTTTTCATGTGTTATCAATGATCATGCATTTTCCTACACTGCCATTGTCGTGAATGAACCATATGATGTGTGTTAATGCCTCAAAAAATGGACAATGCCCCTTAATGCATTACACAGAACCAGTGTTTTTGTATTAGGATTAACTACAAATACTGTAGCTGCTGACTTTAACCACTAGAGTACCGGGCCATCGTCAAATGACGGCTCCACGGTTACTCTGAAAATTCAACAGGACGTCATTTGGCGTCCTGTATTCTTGCGGCCACTGGGGGGCGCGCGAGCGCGCCGGCGGCCGCGCGCGCGCGTCCGGCGCGTCCCCGAGATGCCGATGCGCGTGCCTGGCGGTCGCGATGTCCGCCAGGCACTCGGAATCGGCGGCTACAGGGACAAGACGTGGAGCTCTGTGTGTAAACACAGAGCTCCACGTCCTGTCAGGGGAGAGAGGAGACCGATCTGTGTCCCTTGTACATAGGGACACAGCATCGGTCACCTCCCCCAGTCACCCCCCTTTCCCCACAGTTAGAACACAATTTAGGGATACATATTAACCCCTCCCTCACCCCCTAGTGTTAACCCCTTGAATGCCAGTCACATTTATACAGTAATTAGTGCATATTTATCGCATTAATCGCTGTATAAATGTGAATGGCGCCAAAAACGTGTCAAAAGTGTCCGATGTGTTCGCCGCAATGACACGGTGACAGTAAAAAAATCGCAAATCGCCGCCAATACTAGTAAAAAAATTAATAAAATAAAAATGCCATAAATCTATCAGCTATTTTGTAAACGCTATAACTTTTGCGCAAACCAATCAATATATGATCATTGCGATTTTTTTTTACCAAAAATATGTAGAAGAATACATATCGGCCTAAACTGAGGAAAAAAAATGTTTTTTTTTTTTTAAATTGTGATATTTATTAAATAAAAAAGTAAAAAATAGTGTTTTTTTTTTAAATTGTCACTCTTCTTTTGTTTATAGCGCAAAAAAGAAAAACCGCAGAGGTGATCAAATACCACCAAAAGAAAGCTCTATTTGTGGGAACAAAATGATAAAAAAATTGTTTGGGTACAGTGTAGCACGACCGCGCAATTGTCATTCAAAGTGCGACAGTGCTGAAAGCTGAAAATTGGCTTGGGCAGGAAGGGGCGTAAGTGCCCAGTATGGAAGTGGTTAAATATTGGGGCACTTACCTATCCAGGGATCCAGCGGTGTCCTCATCTGACCGATTCTTCAATTGGCTATCAGGTGCTGCTGCCTCCATCTTGACTAAGGGAAACTGGCAGTGAAGACTTGCGGCTTCACAGCTGGTTTCCTACTGCGCTGCACTTGTGAATGGGCCAGTTGCTGGGGGGGGGGGGGTGAGGCAGACAAGCAGAGCTCCGCTTTAAAGGGGTTGTATGTGCAGTTAGTCTTGCACAGAATTGCCCCGATCTTGGTCTTCTGGGGTCCCTGGGCGGCTGTCTTGGCTGCTCCCCACAAGCGCTAACCCCCTTCATGGAAAGCTCTCTCCCAAGGGGCTTAGCTTGCGGGGGCGCTCCCTTGATACAGCCGGCGGCTATAGACGCCAACTGTATCGCTTAGCCCCGCCCCCCGGCGCGCCGCGTCATTGGATGTGATTGACAGCAGCATGAGCCAATGGCTGCGCTACTATCAATCTCCAATGGCGAGGTGCCTCAAGCAGGGGGAAACCATCGCCTTGGACGAGCCCATGGAGTTTCGTGGCTTAGGTAAGTAAAACGGGGGGCTGGGGGGCTCGAGAGTGCAAGGTGTTTTTTTTTTTCCTATGCATTAAGGTGAAAAAACACGAAGGTTTACAACCCCTTTAACCACTTCCTGCTGGCCGTAGGACTATATACGGCCGCAGTGTGGTTGCCGATTGCCGGGAGGCCGTCTATATACGGCCTCCAGCCACTGGGGGGCTCGCGCGCGCCGCATCACTGAGATGCCGATGCGCGTGCCTGGCGGCCGCGATGTCCGCCAGGCGCCCGCGGTCGGCAGTTACACAGACAAGGACGTGGATCTGTGTGTGTAAACACACAGATCCACGTCCTGTCAGGGAGAGAGGAGACCGATCTGTGTCCCTTGTACATACTGTAGGGACACAGATCGGTCACCTCCCCCAGTCAGTCCCCTTCCCCCACAGTTAGAAACACTATGCAGGGTACACATTTAACCCCTTCCTCACCCCCTAGTGTTAACCCCTTCCCTGCCAGTCACATTTATATAGTAATTAGTGCATATTTATAGCACTGATCACAGTATAAATGTAAATGGTGCCAAAAATGTGTCAAAAGTGTCCGATGTGTCCGCCATAATGTCGCAGTCCCAATAAAAATCGCAGATCGCCGCCATTACTAGTAAAAAAATAAAAATAAAAAATAATAATATTTCTGTCCCCTATTTCGTAGGCGCTATAACTTTTGCGCAAACCAGTCACTTATTTATTTTTTTACCAAAAATATGTAGAAGAATACGTATCGGCCTAGACTGAGAAAAAAAAATGTTTTAAAAAAATTGGGCTATTTATTATAGCAACAAGTAAAAAATATTGAATCATTTTTCAAAATTGCCGCTCTTTTTTTGTTTATAGCGCAAAAAATTAAAACCGCAGAGGTGATCAAATACCACCAAAAGAACGCTCTACTTGTGGGGAAAAAAGGACGTCAATTTTGTTTGGGAGTCACGTCGCACGACTGCGCAATTGTTAGTTAAAGCGACACAGTGCCGGAAGCTGAAATTTCACCTGGGCAGGAGGGGGGTATATGTGCCCAGTAAGGAAGTGGTTAA
Organism: Rana temporaria; assembly: GCF_905171775.1. Taxonomy (NCBI): domain Eukaryota; kingdom Metazoa; phylum Chordata; class Amphibia; order Anura; family Ranidae; genus Rana; species Rana temporaria. The sequence continues at coordinate 391,761,547 of NC_053493.1, read as the reverse complement.
GGGTCCATGCACACTGGGATTAAGAAAATGTCTGTTCTCTCGGAAGTAAAAAACCCTCATATAGAGTATTTTTTGTATAAAGTCTAGAGGCGTTTACGAGAGTTTTACGTTTTTTTTTTGCCTCCAAGCTCCAATCAGAAATGCAAACCAGAAGGTTTTTTTTTCTGCCTCTAAACGTTAAACTCAAAATATGCCTCTTAACGTCCTAATGTGTACAGAACATAGGATAACATTTAGCTGCTTCTACAAGCAGAACACAAAACGCCTGCAGAAGCAACGTTTTTTTAACTGGTTGCCGACCAGCCGCCGCAGTTCTATGGCGGCAGGTCCGCTCTCCTGCGCGAGAGCCCGTAGCTCTACGTCGGCAGGGGAAGTGGCCACTAGGGGCGCGTGCCCCCCGCTCTCTCCTGACTTCCGCGCGAGTGCCCGGCGGTCGCGATCACCGCCGGGCACCCGCGATCGCTCGTTACAGAGCGAGGATCGGGAGCTGTGTGTGTAAACACCCAGCTCCCGGTCCTGTCAGGGGAGAAATGCCTGACCGTCTGTTCATACAATGTATGAACAGCGATCAGTCATTTCCCCTAGTGAGTCCACCCCCCCTACAGTTAGAATACACCCAGGGACATACTTAACCTCTTCCCCGCCCCCTAGTGTTAACCCCTTCCCTGCCAGTGGCATTTTTATAGTAATCAATGCATTTTTATAGCACTGATCGCTATAAAAATGCCAATGGTCCCAAAAATGTGTCAAAAGTGTCCGAAGTGTCCGCCATAATGTCACAGTACCGAGAAAAAATCACTGATCGCCGCCATTACTAGTAAAAAAAAATATTGGTAAAAATGCCATAAAACTATCCCCTATTTTATAAACGCTATAACTTTTGCGCAAACCAATCAATAAACGCTTATTGCGATTTTTTTTTACGAAAAATATGTAGAAGAATACGTATCGGCCTAAACTGAGGAAAAAATCGTTTTTTTATATATTTTTGGGGGATATTTATTATAGTAAAAAGTAAAAAATATTCATTTTTTTCAAAATTGTCGCTCTATTTTGGTTTATAGCGCAAAAACTAAAAACCGCAGAGGTGATCAAATACCACCAAAAGAAAGCTATATTTGTGGAAAATAAAGGACGCCAATTTTGTTTGGGAGCCACCGCGCACGACCGCACAATTGTCAGTTAATGCGACGCAGTGCCGAATCGCAAAAAGTGCTCTGGTCTTTGACCAGCAATATGGTCCGGGGGTTAAGTAGTTAAGCCAGTGTGCATGGAGCCTTAGTAGGTCAGATTAAAAAAAAATGATAGAGATAAAATTTCAACTGATGAGCAATTTTAGCAGAAAGAAAATGCTAATTTAGGAAAGAATCCCGTATTTCTAAAACTAAGACAGAATTACAAAAGGTTAATGTAGTTAAATCTGTAAATAGAAAAAAAAATCCATATCAAATTTACTCGCTCATTAGATCATTTGTTAAATTTGTTCTTTGAACTCTCACAAAACTATGTCCCGGAGATCATCCTGAATAGTCATAGCTGATAGGCCACCAAAACTATGTAGAAAGGCCAAGCAGATAATAAGAGGAGTTACTTATTAATCTCACCCATCCAATAAAACTGGATTGTAAGATTTCCCTACAGACAAAGCAGCAAACTCCTAGACGGACTTCATTACCCCGACCAACATGGGCAACTTCCATGTAAGACATTTAAATACATATAAACTGTTGTTCTTGCTATTGTTATTGTTGTGGTCATTATCTTTATCTATATGTTACCATTATAGGCGTACCTCTGAAAAATCTTTGTGTCTCTTTATATGTGAATGATTTAAATTACTGTTTGGTTATGTATCATATTTATTATTTAATTGGGTAGCACAGTGCTCATGTGTTTTAGGACCACGGCATATTTGCAATTAGCTGCCATGTCTCTCCCCTATTCATCATTATGATGTGGAGTATTCATGGTATGGGGACCACTCTCTATCTTCTATTATAAGCATTTATTTAATTATTTATTCATTTATTTTCCATAATTTTTATTGTTTTCTGGATAATTTGTACAAACTAGAGGTTATCATACAGCATGTGTCAAATAACGCTTCTATCGCCATTTGGTTGTTAACGTTAAAGGGTGTCTGCAGGGTCTACAGAGTGCCTGCGGATTTACTATTACCCAATTAAGCTGTTATATGGCAGATGGGTTGTGCTTGGATAGCCAAAAATATTAAAATATACCCACTTGAGATAATATTGTTAAGTGAAATTTCTCTTTTATCCAACATCTGTCTATCTATACAATCCTTATATATATATAGATATATATATTTCTATGCATTCAGTGCAGCCTATATAGTCAGTGTAGACTCTATATTCAGTCAATGCAGGCATTGTAGTTCATATAACACAGTGTGTTGAAGTGGTTAAGGGGAACCCTGCGCCAAAATTGAAAAGAAAAATGGCCCAATTTTTTTTAAAAAAAGGCATGGAGTCCCCCCAAATCCATACCAGAACATGCAACCTGGCAGGCCGCAGGAAAACTGTGTGAGGCCCCGTACACACGACCGTTTTTCTCGGCAGAATCCAGCAAGAAACTCGATGGGAGACGTATTCTGCTGAGAAAACCGGTCGTGTGTACACTTTTCGCCGAGAAACCCGTCGGGAAACTCGTCGAGCCAAATAGAGAGCATGTTCTCTATTTCCTCGTTGGGCAATGGGAAAATTTGGCTCAACGAGTTTTCTGACAGCCGAACAAGGAACTCGACGAGCAAACCGATGTGTTATGCCCGTCGAGTTTCTCGGTCGTGTGTACGGGGCCTGAACCGTACCAGGCCACATGCCCTCAACATGGGGAGGGCGCTTTGGTGTCCCCCCTAAAGCACCTTGTCCCCATGTAAATGGGGACAAGGGCCTCATCCCCACAATCCTTGCCCGGTGATTGAGGATATCTGTGGGTGGAGGGGCTTATCGGAATCTGGAAGCCCCCTTCAACAGATCCAGCCCCCCCTATGGGTATGGGGTACAAAACCTACCCATTCACCAAAAAAGTCTCAAAAAAGTAAAAACGACAGGAGACAGTTTTTGTCAAGTTCTTTATTAAAAAGGACTTGACTTCTTCAATCACGGCGCAGATGGACCCGAAAAATAGAAAGAAAAAAATCTCTGCCTTGATGAGAGGTGTTCCGTTGATTGCTTTCTTTTTGCGGTGACAGCTGTTATATAGGCAAAGGCTGGGCCACCCGGTGACGTAACCGGGTGACCCCGCCACCTTCTGATGTCATGCCGTGGAGTTCCCCTTAATATCCATACCAGACCCAAAGGGCATGGTATGGACTGGTGGGGGGAGTGCCGTTCTTTTAAATAATTTTTTATGTATACTGCTGGGATCCAGCAATACATTACAGCCGCCAGCAATTTTAAATTATATTTTTTCCTTTAGAAATGTCACATGCTGCTAGCAGTACTGTTAAAAAAACATGGGACAGATGCTCTACTTTACAGGCAGACTAAGGGAACCCCCCCAGGCACGATATTTAAGGGAATATTTCATTTTAATTGTTTCACTGAAAAAACAGCCGTTTTAAAAACTTTTTTTTTGTATTGATACATATCCCATTGGGCAGGACCCAGGTCCCCATACACTTTTTATGATAATAACTTGCATATCAGCCTTTAAAATTAACACTTTTGATTTTTCACATTCGTGTCCCATAGACTTTAACGGTGTTCGCATGTTCGTACAAATTTTTTGTCTGTTCGCATGTTGTGGTGCAAACCAATCTGGGGGATGTTCGGCTCATCCCTATTCACAGGTATTCTTGGATGGCTTTTGCCTTGGTCACTCAAGAATCTCATTTGAAAACAGTCTCTTTTTTGGTTGTCTGGTTTGTTTTCTCGATAGTGTTATATTGGGCAAGAACTCAACACATGTTAAAGCGGATCTTAATTCTCTGAAATTGATTCCCTCCAATTCACCCCTCCTCCCCTCCACTACATGAATAGCACTGTCTTTTTTTTTTTACCTTTTTTTTGCAAAAATGTGCAGCCCAAGTAAGTAACTCGCCCAGGCGAATAATGTGCACAGTGTTTGCTGTCCCTCTTGGCATTTGCATGTTACATATCCCAAGAGGCATTGCCCTTCCTGAGTCATCTGGAGGCACGTTGGCTAAACCTGGAAGAGCCGACGGACTTCTAGATGATGTAACAAGCAACATGGTGGTGGCAGAAGACAAGAGAATCTCAGCAGGACAATGCTGGATGCTGTGTGTGGATGAGTATCTGAAATGTGCACGACAGACTATGCTATAAGCGGGGGTAAAAAAAAAAAAAAATGGGGAAGTTGGCGAAGACCTGCAGACAGGTGATACCCAAATGCTGCAGAGCCACAATAATGAATGGGTGAGTAACTTAAGGTGGATATGTAGCAGAGTTCAGCGGCAGCCTAATATGCAAGTATGCATAGAACTGTGGTAGAGTTACTAGTTGCCATTAATTTTGCCTGTAGTCTCTCTGCAGGTGAGCTTTTACTGACTTACCATGTCTTCTACTGGACTACTGTATGTCTTTGCATTAAAGCTGCCATTTTGGGGCAGGGCTTTGTGTTTTCATGCCAACTTCAGTACAACCAGCCTGCCCATAGATGGATCAAACTTTGGCAGGGTCATTCTGAACCCTCTGATTTTCAATCCATCTAGAAATGATGGGCTAGATTCAGCATTGATTTACGCCGGCGTATCTATAGATACGCCGCGTAAATTCAAAGCTGCGCCGGCGTATCTTCTTTCTGTATTCAGAAAGCAAGATACGCCGAAATTAGGCTAAGATCCGACTGGCGTAAGTCTCTTACGCCGTCGTATCTTAGGGTGCATGTTTACGCTGGCCGCTAGGTGGGGCTTCCGTTGTTTTCGGTGTAGAATATGCAAATGACCTAGATACGCCGATTCACAAATGTACGTGCGCCCGGCGGAATTTTTTTACGTCGTTTGCGTAAGGCTTTTCCGGCGTAACGTTGCTCCTGCTTCTATGAGGCGTAAGCAATGTTAAGCATGGACGTCGTTCCCGCGTCGAATTTTGCATTTTTTACGTTGTTTGCGTAAGTCGTTCGCGAATAGGGTTGGACGTAATTTACATTCACGTCGAAACCAATACGTCCTTGTGGCGTACTTTGGAGCAATGCACACTGGGATATGTACACGGACGGCGCATGCGCCGTTCGTAAAAAACGTCAATCACGTCGGGTCACCATCCATTTACATAAAACACGCCCCCCTCATACTCATTTGAATTGGGCGCGCTTACGCCGGCCCCATTTACGATACACCGCCGTAACTTAGGAGGCAAGTGCTTTGTGAATACAGCACTTGCCTCGCTGATTTATGGCGGCGTAGCGTAAATACGATACGCTACACCGCCGTAACAATGCGCCCGGCTACCTGCATCTAGCCCGATGTGCTTACATTTTGAAAAAGGCAAACAAAAGGTTAAATAAATGCTGTACAGTGGTATAAATGTAACAGTAGCTGCAGAAGCCAGTCTCGAACCCTGTCAGTTGGTCACCTCTGTTACTCATTGTGGATTTAGATTTCTAGATAAGCTGCGGCAGGTTCTCCAGCAACGGACAGAGGCTTAGGCCAGTGTAACAAGGTTTAGGTAGAGTTCAGTAATAGTGGTGGTTCCCAACCTGTGTGTCATAACATATGATGTGTGTCAAGGCAGAACAGATGATGTGCCACCTGTTTACTACATACCAACCATTTACATTGACTGTTCCAGTTCTAATCTCTTGGCATGCAGAATGTGATAGGAGGATAAGCCTCCAATCTTTTTCTCTCTGCCATCCAGTCCACATGGGTTACTGTCATGTTTGATACTGGTGGAGTATGAAGTCTACATGGGTTACTGCCATGCTTGATGCTGGTGGAGAATGACGTCTACATGGGTTACTGCCATGCTTGATGCTGGTCTGGTGGAGTAAGACGTTTACATGGGTTACTGCCATGCTTGATGTTGGTGGAGTATGACGTCTACATGGGTTACTGCCATGCTTGATGCTGGTCTGGTGGAGTATGACGTTTACATGGGTTACTGCCATGTTTGATGTTGGTGGACTAAGACGTTTACATGGGTTACTGCCATGCTTGATGCTGGTGGAGTAGGAAGTCCACATGGGTTACTGCCATGCTTGATACTGGTGGAGTGTTAAGTCTACATGGGTCACTGCCATGCTTGATGCTGGTGGAGTATGAAGTCCACATATCCCCCCTCCCTCTATGTGGAGGGATCTATTCTAGATTCTACCATGCCCTCTACCCTGTTTATTCCCCCTCTGTCCCAAATCAAACATGGGGGCTGCACAATATCATTAATGGGAACTTAAAGTGGAACTGCGGATAGGCCATATGGACATTTGAATATTTAGATATTCTTAACAAGTTGTAGATTAGCTTTAAACAAGCTATCCCTGACCTCTGTACCTGCAACCGCTGCAGAAATTCATCCTCACAATAGCAACAAAAGCTATTTGGTTTTACTGCCACTGTAATAATGGCCAACCCATTTATGGCTCCAATTATTAGATAACATAAATCTTTGATCAAGAAGGGAGTGCACTTGATCAGATACCAGACACATATCAGCGGCAAAACAGATGGGATGCATAGTGTTATTAGCAATAGACAGTTTAACGACAGATGGAGCAGGTACAAACACAGGGGGGTTGATTTACTAAAAGCAAATAGACTGTGTACTTTTGCAAGTGCAGTTGCTCCAGAGTTTAGTAAATTAAAGGGTCACTAAAGGCACATTTTTTTTTTTTTTAAATAACAAACATGTTATACTTACCTCCACTGTGCAGCTCGTTTTGCACAGAGTGTCCCCGAACCCGGTTTTCTGGGGTCCCTCGGCGGCTGTCTCGGCTCCTCCTCGCAAAAGCTTTCCACCTTCATGCGAGCGAGCGAGCATGATGGAAAGCTTTTGCGAGCGCGCTCCCGTGATACAGCGGCAGGCATAGCCGCCGACTGTATCGCTTGGCCCGCCCCCTGGCGCGCCGCGTCATCCGCTGTGATTGACAGCAGCGCCAGCCAATGGCTGCGCTGCTATCAATCCGTCCAGCCTAGCCAATCAACGGCCAGGCTGAGAACCGAAGAGGATTACATGGACGCGTGCGGGACTTTCGAGGGGTCAGGTAAGTAAAACGGGAGTTCGGGGGGGGGCGGTACCGTCGGATGTTTTTTCACCTTAATGCATAGGATGCATTAGGGTGAAAAAACATTTTCCTTTACAACCCCTTTAAATATAGCTTCACTTTACAAAGAACACCCAATCACATGCAAGGAAAGGAAAAATAACAGCATTTTTGCTTGCACATGATTGGATGATGGAAGTCAGCAGAGCTCAACCTCATTTACTAAGCTCTGGAGCAACTGCACAGTCATTTTGCCTTTAGTGAACCAATCACAAAGGTATAATTAAAAATGATATGCACAGGGGATGGGTACAAAAATAATGATCCAGGACATCTGTGAAAATTCTCAGAATGGCTCTGTTAAATGCGGGAGAGAGGGGGGGAGAGAGGTAGACAGATAGAACAGAGACACAGAAGACAGAGGGGACATATGCCTCTAACATGTGTCATGTGATGTGTCAAAAACTCTCCTCCAGGCGTTGCTTCCAAAATATTCAGACATAAGTTCCTTCATTATACGATGTTTATTCTCCAAAGATATGGCAGCAAACAGTTAATGCTTACATTTGTTACAGCTTAGTCAAACATCATGGCAGGTAGGCATCTCAGAAAGTTAACAGAAGGAGGAAATAGATGTTACATCTTCTCTGCTGGATAGAGTCCCTCCTAGCATGTTGGGTTCCAACCCCCATCTCTCTGCAGAGTCCGATGACCCCGAGACCCCCGTCGGGTCGGGTGACCCTGGAGTTCCTACCCACTATGCTCACCACGTGTTCTTATATACTGATTAAACAGCTAACTAAGCACAATTCTAGCTTTCCAAAGAAGGTTGGTAATGATCGTTCACACCCACTTAGGTATTTTTAAGTAACATCTCCAACCTCTTTCTTGACGTAGACTTTCAAGAATAGATGTGGCCTACACTACACCAGTTGTTCTGTCCTGTAACTGACCTTGTTAGTAGGCATGTGCAAAAGGGAACATTTTTTTTTTTGTTTCGTTTCGTTTTAATTCGTTATTTAATTAATTTCGTTAAGTTAGGTTCGTTACATGTGTTAAATTCGTTTTCGGAACTCGTTCGTTTTCGACCGAATTTCGAAAAATCTGGTCGAATTAGAAAATATTTCGACCGTTTTCGGAATTCGTTCGTTTTCGACCGAATTTCGAAAAATCCGGTCGAATTCGAAAGTATTTCGACCGGATTCAACAACAAATAGTCTCTTTTCGAATATAATTTCGAAATTCGATCGGAATTCGAAAAAAAAAAAAAAAAAAATCGAATTCCAAATCGAAAACCCGCGGACGAAATTCGATCGGAATTCGAAAAAAAAAAAAATCGAATTCCGATCGAATTTCGTCCACGGGTTTTCGATTCGGAATCGAAAACGTTCGTTCGGATTCGGTAAATTCATTAATATTGCAATTCGGGAATTCGTATGCATCCGAATGTCCGAATAATGAACAATTCGTCCGAATTTTGATTCGGAACGAAACGAAATGCACATGCCTACTTGTTAGCCCTCAAAGCTATCATGTCTTAAGCATTGATTCAGAAGCATTTAATTCATAAAAATATTACTGAATTTAAAATCTAACAGGCTTTAAGAGCAAAGTCAATTTCTTTGGCTTTTAGTTAGATTAGGGTGGGGCTTAATAACCCATCAGGCCTTCCCTTATATCAGGGAACCTGGCATGGGATCCCTTCACACATCAGTGCAAACATGTCATGATTAGCCCTGCTCTTTATCACAGCAAAAAATAAAGCAAATACCTTTCTAAATGTTGAAACACCTATGATCTGAACATCAGGAATGCTTAATGGCCACATTGTATATGGCCATAATGTGTAGCCAGGGCTGGGACAAAGAGTGGGCAGGAGGGGAGACTGCCCTAGGCACTGTGGCATCATGTAAGGTGGGGGGGGTATCATGAGGAGATGGGGGAGGGTATTTGTGTTGGAAGGGGGAATTTGGGGGGGGGGGGTAAGAATTGTTCTGGGAGGGGAAATGTGGGTGGAAGTGCTGGGAGAGGTGATATAGGGGGATTTGTGTTGGGATGGGGGATAAGAGAAGAAGATGTATGCTAGTGGGGGGATTTGGGGGTTTGTGATAGAGGTAATATGTGGGGGGGCATTTTTTGGGGGGGATTTGTGCTAATAAGAATAATTGGGGAGTATTTGTGCTAGGAAGGGAGTTTTATTTGGGGGGGGGGTATTTGTGCTAGGAGGGGAAATTTGTGCTGGGAGGGGGGATTGGGGGGGAGAAGGGGGTAAGAATTATTCTGGGGGGGGGGATGTGGGTGGAACTGCTGGGAGTGGTGATTTAGGGGGATTTGTGTTGGGATAGGAGATAAGAGAAGAAGATTTGTGCTAGTGGGGGGATTTGGGGGTTTGTGATAGAGGTAATATGGTGGGGGGGGGGCATTTTTTGGGGGGGATTGGTGCTAGTAAGAATAATTAGGGAGTATTTGTGCCAGGAAGGGAATTTTTTTTTGGGGGGGGGGGGGGTTGCTGACATTAAAATATGCATACATCTTTGGGGGGGGGGGGGGGACGCCGTTTTGAATGTTCGCCTTGGCCTCTAGATAACCTTCTCCAGGCACTGTATGTAGCAGCCTTTAGAAAAACTGATGCACACATTCTGCATTCAAACTGGCATTATAACCCATATGCAATTTCAGAGAGCTGAAGCCCTTTCTAATTCACCTGCTTCCAATGAATATACAATTTTTTTTTTTTTTTTAAATATAAAAAAAAAAAGAACTTGGCGCAAGCTGATATATGCTGCAGTTTTAGGCCCCAATCACACCTGAGCATTCCAGAAGAACATGCCAGAACACAAAAAAAAAAAAAAATTGCACATAATCATTAATGGCACCCTAAACATAGCTAGCAGACACATGTCTTGTCGCGCAACAAAATGCGCAATAAAAAGTGAAAAAGGTGCAGGAGCTTCTTTGGTACAATTGTTACAATTAGTGCACCCTATATTCAGTTGAATGGTCTGCCCTATGCTGTTGCATAAAAAAAACGCACAAAAAAGCGCATTAGCGCAACCCACAGATGGGAATGAGGCCTGTAGTTCTCTTTTGCTGAGCAAAATCAAATAGAACTTTACTTTTGTCTAACAATACAGTTTTCACCAATATAATAATTTTCCTTCTTTTTTCCCCTGTTTTCTGATTGAGATCAATTTACACACTTGTCCACTATTATCTGTTGAAAAAAAAAAAAGGTTATTTTAAAGCTTGCAATCCAGAGGAGTCAGTAACTTATATTGTTTCTGCCAATAAGCACAGCCACCAGCCGCCAGCAAGGATTATACTAGTTATTTATTAATGATATCCATATTGTGTCGGATGAGATAAATGGTAGAGAAGTATGCTATTGACCACACAGAGAGACCAGACCTCTAAGCTGATTTATTACTCATGTTTGCATAAGATTAGCCCATTATGTTCATTATTCCATAAACACTGAGTTCTATGTTAACTATGTAACCTGCGATAACTGCGTCAAGCTGACACTGAGGAGTATCACTCTCTACAGGTTATATTTATGAAGTGGAAAGCAGGAAAAGTTTCAATGGCTCTGTAATATGTTCCCTTGGTTGGACAGCATGGTATGACTTGGCTGTTAGTTATCCCAAACCAAAAAAGCAGTTATGTTAAAGAAGTCAAATAGTTCCAATAGGAAGGTGGGTGGAACTTGATTCCCAGAATCAATTGCTTGTAGTTGTAGCCCCTAAAGTAGCCACTAATAGATTTGAGTCCTCTGCTCTTTCCTTTCACTTTCAAGTCGCGGCAGTGTGAAAGGAGCCTTAACGGAGCTCCCCCTCGAGCTGACACTACCAAAATACCTTGACCGTGAAATCTCTTAAAAAATTGGTTCTTCTGCCGGCTTAGTTGGGGCCCTTGTGTTGGTGTGAAATGTAAGATGCTGTCCCTTTAAGATGTGGAATGAACAGGATAGTTGGCAAAGTTGTTGGTAAAGGTCACCTTAAGAGATGAGGCTGTTGACACAGTTCACTGTAAGGTATAAGTTTGGACTTACACAGCCTTCTTTTATTGACCTAGGTCAAAATGGATGCAGCCACATGGAAGAAATTCTGCCTAGCAGGGAGAAAATGGTTAAATCAGTTCAGCAACCTGCAGGCAGTGGTCACAATGGCAACTTAGGGTTGGCAGTATGCAGCAATAATGGGCACTGGCGTATTTGTCTCTGCTAAAGTCTAGCGCTGAAGAATGTTTCGAACCTTGGAAAACCTTGCTGGCAACAAACTAACTGTAACTGGTAGTAATAAAGCATGGGTCAGTGACTCTCTCACCCAGTCCTATTACATCTATCAGAGATAGAGGCGTTTTGCGGTGGAGGGGCCCCCTTTTTATTGAAGATGTGGCTTTGGTGGCTGCAGCAGGCAGGTCTCCTCGAAGCAGCTCTTTGCACGCAGTGTTTGGGTTTACGGTCACCTTCTCAGCTTCCCCGGCCTTTTCTGTACTCTCCCGGTCCAGTTCAGAACTGCATGGCTCGACACAAGCTTTCATATACTCCTTCCTCTTGTTATGTCTCTCTCTAACTCTCCTGTGTCTTCCCGGGCTTTTTCTTTTATATACTTCCGTCCTTTGGTGTTTGCTCATGGGCTTTGTAGTCTACTTTCAGCTAAACTGTGAAGAAAGTTCTGCTTTCAGCCTACAATTCCCAGAAGTCCCTGGATACACGCATTAAGCAAAGGCAAGAAAAAGTGCTGAATGCCGCCATCATGTGGATGAAGTTCTAAATTCTAAGTATCAATGTAGAGTATTACATGGTACTGATGAGAAAATGGATCAAAATGTGCTTGGACTGAACAGCTCAGTCCAAGATGAGCAGGAACCAGAAGGAAAAAAGTTCTGCTTTCAGCCTACAATTCCCAGAAGTCCCTGGATACACGCATTAAGCAAAGGCAAGAAAAAGTGCTGAATGCCGCCATCATGTGGATGAAGTTCTAAATTCTAAGTATCAATGTAGAGTATTACATGGTACTGATGAGAAAATGGATCAAAATGTGCTTGGACTGAACAGCTCAGTCCAAGATGAGCAGGAACCAGAAGGAAAACATCAGAGGCCCAGATTCAGGTAGCCTTGCGTTTTTTTTTTACGTAGGCGCAGGGCACCGTTTTTGCCCTGCGCCCCCGCAAATTTTCTGCGCTACCCGCGATTCACGGAGCAGTAGCTCCGTAAATTGCGTGGGCGCTCCGGCAAAATGCCCGGCGTAAGCGCGCGCAATTTAAATGATCCCGTAGGGGGCGGGAATCATTTAAATTAGGAGCGTTCCCACGCCGAGCGTAGGGCGCATGCTCCATCTGGAAACTTTCCCGACGTGCATTGCGGTAAATGACGTCGCAAGGATGTCATTTGCTTCAAAGTGAACGTGAATGGCGTCCAGCGCCATTCACGATTCACTTACGCAAACAACGTAAATTTCAAATTTCGCGACGCGGGAACGACAGGTATACTTTAGCATTGGCTGCCCCTGCTATTAGAAGGGGCAGCCTTACGCAAAAACCGACGTACGCAAACGACGTAAACTGCGTACGCAGGGCTCGCGCAGGGTAGTGAATCGGCGTTAGTATGCAAATTGCATACTATACGCTGACCACTACCGGAATGCCACCTAGCGGCCTGCGTAAGAATGCAGCCTAAGATATGAGGGCATAAGAGCCTTATGCCACGCATATCTTAGGCTGCAGTCGGCGTAACGAGCTCTCTGAATCAGGAGAAGTCGTTACGCCTGCGCAAGTAAGCAATTGCGCTGCGTAACTATGGTTACGCAGACGCAATTGCTTCTTGAATCTGGGCCAGAGTGTATTAGTTAGGAAGTAGGAATTCAAAGGATATTTATTAGAATAAAATAATCCACTAACATTCTGCAACAGTAGCCAACGCACTTGGATGCTCCCTTTCTTAGAGTGGTAGTGTTGCTCCATGGTCCATTCCTCAACAACTGGTTATTTAGCATCTGTCTTATATAAGTGGTGTTCCTAATGTGATAGTGCTGTGCCCAGTCATGGTTTAGGAAGGGTTTTGTATTACACAAGGTTCTCATCCAGAGAGGTTGAGGGACTCCAGGATGCTGGTCTCACACAGAGAAAACTGGATGTTCAGTTTCCTCAGAGCTTGGTAAAACACAATTTAAAACCTGGAGTGCAGAAGCTTTGTAAAAACTTGGGAGGAATTAAGTCTCCAATCCTGGGTCCAGGTTTTGTGAGCAACCAGCACACTAATTGAGATAGTGTGCAGGGCTTTTATTGGAGCCATAACTGTGGTTCAGGGCTTCACCTCAGGGGTCAGAGGAGGTATCTGCCCAGGAGTCAGGAAGGCTACACCCAGGGGCGTATCTGCCGTGCGGCAAAGAAGGCATTTGCCTTGTGCGGCAGTTTTCAGGGGGCGGCATTGCCACTTCCAGTCTACCTCTTCCTGCCACTTCACCCTGCTGCAATGACCCCGCAAACCAGATGCCCCGCAGCTGTTGGCTTCCCTCCTCTGCTCTCCCACCGACTTTGGGAGCTGCAGGGCATCCATAGATCCCCCTCTGCTCCTCCGACCCTCCCTTTAGCGTTCCCACCTCCCTGATTGCCAGGCGCCCCTTTCATGTAACTGCTGGCCGGATCTCCCACTTTCCCCTCTCGCAGCTGCTAATGCGTTAGATGTGGAGGGGCATGATTGGATGGTGGTGGGTGTCAACGGACAGGAAAGGGTGGGAAAAATTTAAATGCAGGGGTGCATGATTTCAGTCTTGCCTAGGGCAGCACAAATCCAAAATACACCACTGGCTCCACCTAGGAGACAGGTGGGAGCCTGTGCAGTAAGGAGCTGCTGGGTGCATGCACATAGCTTGTGTGAGAAGACTGTCAGGAGGATACAAACAAAGGGTCTAAAGTGTGAAGCCAGAGCAGCAGTGCTGCAAGTGCAAGTCTGGAGACTGACAAATAGTTTATTGCACGGAAATGACAAAAAAATCCTGTGAGCATAAATCATGTGCTGTCTTAAACTTTGTTTTAAAAAAAGTGGGCAAGAAAAGCCCTTATAAGGGCCCTTTCACACGGGACGGATCTGTGATGATCCGCCCTGTGAACCTCCGCTTGCTCAGAGGAGATCGCTCGGCTGATCCCCGTTGAGCCAGCGGATGACAGGGCGGTCCCCGCACACTGTGCAAGGACTGCCCTGTTAGATCTCCGCTCTCACCTATGGGGGGATCGGATGAACACGGACCACCTGTCTGTGTTCACCCGATCCACTCTGCAGACGGATGGAAAAATAGGATTTTCCTCCGTCTGCAGATTGCGGACACTAATGATGAGATCGGGTGTCAGCGGATGTTCATCCGCTGACACCCGCTATCTCATAGGAATCAATGTATGTCCCTTTTTCATCTGTAAACGGATGAATGAAAAAGCAGCCATACGGTCCGCACATGTAAAAGGGGCCTAAAGAAGATTTAAGCGAGTGGCTGCTCCCTCAATGCTCTACAGTTTGAAGCTTGTTCCTAGAGATGTAAAATTTGGGGAAATGTTGAAGCCGTGGGGAAAAAAACATAGAAGTTATGGGAAAATGAAAAAAAAAAATCAGTCTGGATTAGTTTTACAAATTGAAAGTCGTTTTGTTACACTGGGAAGGTAAAATGTAGTATATATAAAAGTATTATGCTTGATGGAGAGAGTAACTGCAGTCTACCACGTAAGATAAAAGTTTAATTGTTTAAAGAATATTTCCTGAAGGTTTTGTGATGTTGTTTAAAACTTTTTGGATTAAGGGTGTACGATTGACGGACCTGTGGGGCAACCCCGGGGAGGGCCCCGTCTTCCACCCACGGGGGCCTCGTGGGTTTCCTTTATGCAACCACCTTCCCGTTCTCATGTTTGCTCCTGTGCTTACAGTATATCGGTCACCAAGGTTGACCTTTCTTATTCGCAAAGCCTCAATTAAGTTTCTCTCTCTTCACCCCTCCCCCCAATTCCCCTCCCTTTTTTTCTTATGTATTTGCATTGTGAAATGCAAGGATTGTTTGCCGCTCTATTTTGTAACGCTCATAAAAACGTTCTCAATGAAAAACTAACAGTAACAGAAAAAGTATTATGCTTGAAATAAAAGTAAAGCTAATTCAGTAAAAAAAAAAAGCTTGCTTTTTAAAATGATATATATATTTTTAATTATATATATATTGTTATTACAAATGGAATAACAAGGACCGTATATATTAAAAACATTTCACCTGTACATGAGAACAGGTAATCCGCCCCCTTTCCCTCATAATAATATAATAGCTTCCTGCCAATTTTCAGTTTAAGTTATTGACAAAGCTGATCCAGGGATTGTGAATGTTTATTTTTGGGAGGCTGTGGTTAAAACTTTCTTCCTTGAAGATGCTTCTGGTGAAGAAACACTTTGTGATGATTCAGAAGCAGCAGAAATAGTGTTTCTGCAATGGGAAAGGAAAAGCTACTCGCACTTTCATTCTGGTCCTTATTATTTAATCTAATAAAGTATTTGTTAATGTCTTTAGGACACCTCTGGCATGCCAGGATGTGTTGTAACATCCTTGTAGCATTTGGAAAATAATGTTTCTTCTCATAGTATTTGCAAATTGCAGCTTTGCTCTTAGCAGAAATTGCTCTGTGGAAATATTTCCAAACTCTAGATGTTAGTCTTTCCATTTCACTGAGAGGAGGAAAAGAAAAACACATTTTACTGATCAGGCTATAGATAAACATTATGTTCTGATGGTGGATTAAATTATTAGGAATCATTTAAAGATTAAAAAGATAAACTTATTTGTCAGACAAATTCACCCTCTTAGCTGTCAATGAAGGCCTGAGAGGACAGAAGCTAGTATCTGCTGTATCCCAACAATCACACAGGAGGTAGAAGATGTAGCCCACAAGCAAATTAAACTGGATATTTTCCCCTGAAGTGGCCCCTAGTAGCATATATGTATATTTCTCTTGTTTGAAAACCGCATTCAGAAGTACAGTGTTACTTGAATTGTATTCCAGCACTTGTCTTCAGATGAGAGAACTTGTAATTAGAGGTTGACCGATATGGGTTTTTCTCTGGCCGATACCGATGCCGATATTTAGAATTTGGGGCGGCCGATGGCCGATATATGATGCCGATTTTTGCGGCCGATATTTTAGGCCGATTTTTTTATTTTTTGGCAGGTGGCGCTAGTTGGCACTGGCAGATTGCACTGGATGGAACCAATTGGCAAAAGCAGATGTCACTGATTGGCAGGTGGCACTGAATGGCACTGGCAGGTGGCACTGGTTGGCACGTGGCACTAAGGTGGCGGTGGCAGTGGCAGGTGGCACTAATTGGCACTGGCAGGTGGCACTAATTGGCACGTGGCACTGGATGGTACTGGCAGGTGGCACTAATTGGCAATAGTTAGCACTGGCAGATGGCACTGGCAGGTGGCACTAATTGGCAGGTGGCACTGGATGGCCTTGGCAGGTGGCACTAGTTGGCACTAGCAGGTGGCACTGGATGGCACTGGCAGATGGCACTGGATGGCATTGGCAGGTGGCACTGGATGGCATTGGCAGGTGGCACTGGATGGCATTGGCAGGTGGCACTGGATGGCATTGGCAATGCCAGGTGGCACTGGATGGCATTAGCAGGTGGCACTGGATGGTATTGGCAGGTGGCACTGGATGGCGTTGCCACTGGCAGGTGGCACTGGATGGCATTGACAGGTGGCACTGGATGGCATTAACAGATGGCACTAGTTGGCATTGGCAGGTGGCACTAGTTGGCATGGCATTGGCAGGTGGCACTGGATGGCATTGGCAGGTGGCACTGGCTGGTTGGCATTAGCAGATGGCACTGGCAGGTTTCACAGCACATAATGTAGCTGAATGTGTGAAACTCTATACAGTTTCACAACTGCTGCAGAGAGAAAGAGGAGCTCAGATTCATTGCGATGTTGAAGGTGGGCGGGACCCGGGTTGGGCGGGGCTCAGCTGTCCACCAGCCAATGGGATGAGATCATTGGCTGGATAGCTGCTGAGTCCCGCCCACCCCGGGTCCCGCCCACCTTCAACATCGCAACGAATCTGAGCTCCTCTTTCTCTCTGCAGCAGTTGTGAAACTGTATGAAGAGAGAGTTTCACACATTATCCGCTACATTATGTGCTGTGAAACTGTGAGAGCAGAGAGAGAGAGGAGCTCAGATTCATCGTGATGTTGGAGGTGGGCGGGACCCGGGGTGGGCGGGACCCAGCAGCTATCCAGCCAATGATCTCATCCCATTGGCTGGTGTTGGACAGCTGAGTCCCGCCCACCCCGGGTCCCGCCCACCCCGACATCAGTCCGACAGCTCCATTCTCCTTCACACACACGGCACTGCTCTGCAGACAGTGTGGAGAAGGGAGGGGGAACCCCATGTTCCTCCTTCCTTCTCCACACTCTGCTGATGCAGATCTGCTAAATATCGGCCACATTTGGATAATAATCGGCCGATGCCGATTTCTCCAAAATGACTGAATATCGGCCCGATATATCGGCCGGCCGATATATCGGTCGACCTCTACTTGTAATAATTCTCTGCAATGGCTTTGTGAAGGACCTCTGCCCTCGGGACCTCCTTTTCCCTCCCTGCCACTCTGCCTGGATTTCCTCTGCTAAAGTCACTGTTGGCTGGTGGGTCCCTAAATCGCTGCCCTGTGCCTCTTGACTTTTGCTATAATGGATTGTGACCTGCTACTCACTGAGCCCGGATTGTGCCCTGTGATTCTGGACTTATCCCTTGATGTGCCCTATTGCCATCCTGTTATATTTTTGCATGGCTGTCACGGTGTTGGAGGTATTGCCATGTGGCCTTCCCTTATCTGACTCTCTGTTTTTTAGCCTCCCCAAAATAAAGAGCCCCTTGGTCAGGGGCCCTAAAATCCCTCTTGCTGTCTGTGTGTGTTCTGTTCTACCCACACCTCGGTCACAATCACAAACTGCATATATACAGTGATGAGGTTACAGAACAGGATTGTGCTGATGTTTTTCAAAAGTAATGCAAGACAAAATTAAATTTTTCATTAAAATGGTTGTAAAGCCTAAACATTTTTTACCTTAATGCATTCCTTGCACCCCCCTTACCCCCCTTTTACTTACCCGAGCCCTCATTCGTTCTGCAGATCTTCTCTCCCCTCACTTCCGGGTCTCCCTGGCTTTGCTGGGGCATGGGGAGCCATTGGCTCCTAGTGTTGTCAATCAAAGCCAGTGATGAGGGAGCAGGGGGCGGGGACGAGTCCTGCTGTCTGTATCAATGGACGCAGCAGTGGGGCTCGGGTGCAAACACACACAAGTAGAGGTCGACCGATATATCGGTTGGCCGATATATCGGCCGATATTTGGCGTTTTTAAATTAATCGGCATCGGCCGATTTCTGCTTTAAAAAAGCCGATTGATAAGTTCAGCACCGCGACTTGCAAAAAGCTTCTGCAATACAAGTCAATGCAAGTGCTTCCCGTAGAAGACCTTCTCTCTCTCTCCTGGGCAGACTGCCAAGTTTGAGAAAAGATATACAATGTTGCTACTTATCAATTAACTGAACTCCGTGTAGGAGAATTCTCAGTTTAACCATTTAAAGGCTAAATCTTTTTTTACATTTGTTGCTTACAAGTAAAAATCCTGTATTTTCTGCTAGAAAATTACTTGGAACCCCCAAACATTATATATTTTTTTTTAGCAGAGACCCTAGGAAATAAAATAGCGATTGCTGCAATATTTAATGTTACACGGTATTTGCGCAGCGGTCTTTCAAACACAT
The DNA here is from genome assembly GCF_905171775.1 of Rana temporaria. Taxonomy (NCBI): domain Eukaryota; kingdom Metazoa; phylum Chordata; class Amphibia; order Anura; family Ranidae; genus Rana; species Rana temporaria. The sequence continues at coordinate 391,742,564 of NC_053493.1, read as the reverse complement.
TTTTTGGGGAAAAAATATACTTTAACAAATAAAAAAAAAAAAACTAAACAGTAAAGTTAGCCCATATTTTTTTTTTTTCCGACCAAAAGTTTTCATTACCTGTTTTTGTGTATTACATTATCTATATATATATATATATATATATATATATATATATATATATATATATATATATATATATATATATATATATATATATATTACACAAAAACAGGTAATGAAAACTTTTGGTTGAAAAAAAATAAATATGGGCTAACTTTACTGTTTAGCCCAAAAGCGCCTGAAAAATCGGCTTAACATATCGGCCCAAAAAAATCGGCATCATAAATCGGCTATCGGCCGTCGTGATTTCTAAATATCGGCATCGGTATCGGCCAGAGAAAAACCCATATCGGTCTACCTCTACACACAAGTTCCCCCATGGAAATCAGTTTCCATTGGGAGCACTGGACAGAGGGGAGGGGCTAGTAGCACCGGCGGGGACCCGAAAAGAGGAGCTTTGCGGCCACTCAATGCAATTCCATTGCACAGGCAGTTAAGTATGGACATGTTTGTTATTTTTATTTTTTTTACATTTACCTTTACAATCACTTTAAGTTCAGGTCAAGTTTAATTGTGTCTGTCCATTGACCTATTTTGGCAATTTTGCTAAAATGTTCAGATGTTTCAACACATTTTGAGGTAAAAATAAAACTGTCAATTTTGTCCATCCCTTTTTTCAGATTTTTAAAACAGCTAAAATGTTTAACATTGCTACAGATTACAACATTTTATATTAATTCTTCCCATTCTTTTTTTTTTTTAGCCAACCATTCGGACTCATCATGATTTTGATGCAGAACGTGATGCCAAAAAAATCCACAAGGCCTGTAAAGGACTGGGTAAGTGTAGCCAATGGCTTTCTTGACTTCCTGCACTGAATTCTGAAAGCCAGGGCTTTTTTTCTCAGCTGGAACTTGGTGGAACTTAGTTCCACCACCTCTGGCTCAGACCCTCTGCTCCCTGCTCACCACTATCACTTGTAAACACAGAAGTCTGGCTTCTGTGTTTATAAGTGACAGTTTGTCTCCTAAAGGCTCCCAGGATGGGAACAAGGTACAGTGGGGATCGAAAGTTTTGGCACCCCAGGTAAAAATTTGTATTAATGTGCATAACGAAGCCAAGGAAAGATGGAAAAATCTCCAAAAGGCATCAAATTACAGATTAGACATTCTTATAATATGTCAAAAAAAGTTAGATTTTATTTCCATCATTTACACTTTCAAAATTACAGAAAAAAAAAAATGGCGTCTGCAAACGTTTGGGCACCCTGCAGAGTTAATATTTTGTTCTGCCCCCTTTGGCAAGTATCACAGCTTGTAAACGCTTTTTGTAGCCAGCCAAGAGTCTTTCAATTCTTGTTTGAGGTATCTTTTCCCATTCTTCCTTACAAAAGTCTTTCAGTTCTTTGAGATTTCTGGGCTGTCTGTCACGCACTGCTCTTTTAAGGTCTATCCAGGGGTCAAGTCCTGGGGAAAAAAGTGTGGGAACTCCCACCCAAGATCCATTCCCCCACCAAAAAAAAAAAATGATACGCTCATATGCTTAATTAATAAACCGCATGTTTTTTGTTTTTTTCAGATCCACTGTACCTTAGTAAACCTTTATGTTACTGGCCGTTTTCGGTATATGGATTCATCAGGTAGTGTGCGGGTATTCCGTCACTTCCTCGATGCCGCAATGTCTCCTGGGAGCTTTTGTCATTTTTCCCAGGAGATATTGCGGAGGTCTGCCGCAAGTTATCGCGGGATTTAGAAAGAACTTTAAGCAGTGACTCGAGCTGGGCATCGCCGCTTAGTGAAGGATTGGCTCGGGCGGCTCGGGCGGCTCGGCTGCTCTAGTCTGCAAAGGGAACTGCGTTCCTGCTGTGAAAAAAGTGCAGGAACGCCGTTCCCACACGTTCCCGCAGGACTTGAGCCCTGGGTCTATCCATAGATTTTCAATTATGTTGAGGTCAGGAGATTGTGAAGGCCATGGCAAAACCTTCAGTTTACGCCTCTTGATCTAATCCCCCGTGGATTTTGAGGTGTGTTTAGGATCATTATCCATTTGTAGAAGCCATCCTCTCTTTAACCACTTCCCGACCGCCGCATGTAGATATACGTCGGCAGAATGGCACGGACAGGCACATCAACGTACCTGTACGTGCCTGCCTAGACATGGGTCGGGGGTCCGATCGGGACCCCCACCGCTACATGCGGTGGTCGGATCCCCTCGGGGAGCGATCCGGGACGACGGCGCGGCTATTCGTTTATAGCCGCTCCGTCGCGATCGCTCCCCGGAGCTGAAGAACGGGGAGAGCCGTATGTAAACACGGCTTCCCCGTGCTTCACTGTAGCGGCGCATCGATTGTGTCATCCCCTTTATAGGGGAGACACAATCGATGACGTCAGTCCTACAGCCACACCCCCCTACAGTTGTAAACACACACTAGGTGAAGCCTAACAAGTTCAGCGCCCCCTTGTGGTTAACTCCCAAACTGCAACTGTCATTTTCACAATAAAGAATGCAATTTAAATGCATTTTTTGCTGTGAAAATGACAATGGTCCCAAAAATGTGTCAGAATTGTCCGAAGTGTCCGCCATAATGTCGCAGTCACGAAAAAAATCGCCGATCGCCGCCATTAGTAGTAAAAAATATTTTTTTATAAAAATGCAATAAAACTATCCCCTATTTTGTAAACGCTATAAATTTTGCGCAAACCAATCGATAAACGCTTATTGCGATTTTTTTTTACCAAAAATATGTAGAAGAATAGGTATCGGCCTAAACTGAGGAATAAAAAAAATTTAGATATGTTTTTGGGGGATATTTATTATAGCAAAAAGTAAAAAATATTGCATTTTTTTCAAAATTGTCGCTCTATTTTTGTTTATAGTGCAAAAAATAAAAACAGCAGAGGTGATCAAATACCACCAAAAGAAAGCTCTATTTGTGGGGAAAAAAGGACGGCAATTTTGTTTGGGAGCCACGTCGCACGACCGCGCAATTGTCTGTTAAAGCGACGCAGTGCCGAATTGTAAAAACCCCTTGGGTCATTTAGCTGTATATTGGTCCGGTCCTTAAGTGGTTAACTTCAGCTTTTTCACAGATGGCATCGTTACCATCCAAAATTTGCTGAAATTTTATTGAATCCATTTTTCCTTCTACTCGTGAAATGTTCCCTGTGCCACTGGCTGCAATACAACCCCAAAGCATGATTGATCCACCCCCATGCTTAACAGTTGGACAGAGGTTCTTTTCATTAAATTCTGTGCCCTTTCTTCTCCAAACGTACCTTTTCTCATTCCGGCCAAAAAGTTATATTTTAACCTCATCGGTCCACAGAACTTGTTTCCAAAATGCGTCAGGCTTGTCTATATGTTCATTTGCAAAGTTCAAACGCTGATTTTTGTGGTGAGGACGTAGAAGAGGTTTTCTTCTGATGACTCTTCCATGAAGACCATATTTGTACAAGCATCTCTTTATAGTGGAATAGTGTACCACAACTCCAGTGTCTGCCAGATCTTTCTGGAGGGATTGTGCAGTCAAACGTGGGTTTTGAATTGCTTTTCTCACAATCCTGCGAGCTGTTCTGTCTGATATTTTTCTTGGTCTTCCAGATCTTGCTTTAACTTCCACTGTTCCTGATGACTGCCATTTCTTAATTACATTCCGAACAGAGGATATTGACATCTGAAAACGCTTTGCTATCTTCTTATAGCCTTCTCCAGCTTTGTGAATGTCAACTATTTTCAGTTTCAGTTTTCTAGACAACTGCTTAGAAGAACCCATGGTGCTGATTGTTGGGGCAAGGTCAGATGAGTCTGGGCATTTAAAACCTTTGAGATTGACATCACCTGGTCTTCCCAGACGATGATTGAGAACAATCCATGACACTGGCAGGTCTCAGCTTTGCAAAGGGGGCAGTGCATGCTATAAATTCTGCAGGGTGCCCAAACTTTTGCAGATGCCATTTTTTATTTTTTTGTAATTTTGAAAGTGTAAATGATGGAAATAAAATCTAACTTTTTTTGACATATTATAAGAATGTCTAATATGTAATTTGATGCCTTTTGGAGGTTTTTCCATCTTTCCTTGGCTTCGTTATTCACATTAATACACATTTTTACCTGGGGTGCCCAAACTTTCGATCCCCACTGTAGTAATACAAATTTTTACCTGCAGGTGCCCAGGGTCCAGTGCAGATGCAGACACCCCCACTAGATGATCTCCCTGCGAGTGAGAGATGCAGAGTTACATACAGTATATGAGGAAGTGCCAGGGTACTAGATCCAGCTGGGTGCTTCAACTTAAAAAGGCAACAAATGCGCCAGGCGGACGTACGTTCTGAGAATCGGCTTATCTAGCTAATTTGCATACTCTACGCAGAAATCAACGGAGGCGCCACCTAGCGGCCAGCGTAAATATGCACCTAAGATACGACGGCGTACTAAGACGTACGTCAGTCGGATCTAGCCCACATTCAGGCGTATCTTGTTTTGTGAATACAAAACAAAGATACGCCGGCGCATCGTACAACTTAGGCGGCGTATCAATAGATACGCCGCCATAAGTTCTTCGTGGATCTGGGCCCTGGTATTTAGTGCACCTTTAAGATCCTCCCACTGTTAGTAAAATCATTAGGTCAAGTGATTAGGCCAGTCACACCATATGACCTGTTTGTACAATATTCTTTACCAAAAGACACATAGTACAAGGACCAACTTAACTGAATATAGTTTTGTTGGGCACTAACGTGGATTGTGGGTTACTTTAGAAAGAAAGATCAGTTAGAGCAGCCATTTTCAACCAGATCTCCTAGGGTTCCCTAAGGCCCCGTACACACGGTCGGACAAAACCGATGAGAATGAAACGACGGACAGTTTTCATCGGTTCACCGCTGAAGTGGCCTGATGGTCTGATGTGTGTACACACCATCAGTTCAAAATCCGATCAGGTCAGAACCCCATAGTTGCTTCCCCGTCTCACACTGTCATGCCGGCCCTGCACTATCTTTCATTTTATTTTCTCTCACTCCGGGCCTTATTTAACAGTTGTTCCAACCTTTCTTTGCTGTATCCACATTTAGAAACAAAATCCTACATACACTTTGCACCCCTTTAGCTTCTGTATGACTTTGTTTAATTTTACATAAGAATAAAGGGGGTAATCCACAAAAGGGATACGCCGGCGTATCCCTGTTTCTATCTTTGGAACTGATCCACAGAATCAGTTTCCAAGAGATAGACAGAAGATCTGACATATGTAATTGAATTACACTGTCGGATCTTAAGGATGCAATTCTAGGCCGGCCGCTAGGTGGCGAGGCCATTGCGGCCGGCCTAGAATATGCAAATGAACACTTACGGCGATCCGCGAACGCTCCGACGGGCCCGTCGCTCTATGCTACGTCGTTTACGTAGAGTTACCCCGTGTAAAAATAGGGCTGAGTCCTATTTGACTAAGCCCTATTAAGTATGGCCGTCGTTCCCGCGTCAAAAATTCAAACTCTACGTCGTTTGCGTAAGACGTCCTTGAATGGCGCTGGACGCCATTTACGTTACCGTCTAAGCAAATGACGTCGGAGCGACGTCAGTTAGCGCAATGCACGTCGGGTAAGTTACCCGACGGAGCATGCGCAGTACGTCCGGCGCGGGAGCGCGCCTAATTTAAATGGGACTCGCCCCATTAGATTCGGCCTTGCGCCGGACGGATTTGAGTTACACCGCCGCAAATTTCCATGTAAGTGTGTTGTGGATCGGCACCTAACTTAGGAAATTTGCGGCAGTGTAACTTAATTGGATTTGGCCCAACAATTTTAGGCCTCGTACACACGATAGGATAGCCAGAGGACAACTGTCTGAAGGACCGTTGTCTTAGGTTAACCGATGAAGCTGACTGATGGTCCGTCGTGCATACACACCATCAGTCAATAAACCGCGCGGGTCAGAACGCGGTGACGTAAAACACAACGACGTGCTGAAAAAAAACATCTTCAATGCTTCCAAGCATGCGTCGACTTGATCGGTTTTGACCTATTGGTTACCAGTCCATAGGTAAAATTTTAAAGCAAGTTGTCATTTTTTTAACCTAGGGTTAAATAACCTCTGGGGCCTATACACGATCAGTTTGGACTGATGAAAACAGTCCTTCAGACCGTTGTCCTCTGGCTATCCTATCGTGTGTACGAGGCCTAAGACTTTCACATAATGCAAACTTTTTTTTATTTCGGGTTTTCTCTATTTTCCTAAAATGTTTCCAATTAAAATGTTTTGTCTCCCATTACAGGAACTGATGAAAAAGCCATTATTGAAGTGCTGGCAAATAGGTCCTCACAACAGCGGCATGAACTTAAGCAGAAGTACAAGGCAATGTATGGAAAGGTAGAGTAACTGTCTTTTACAATATACTGGAGATATTGTTCAGAGTTATCTTCAAAGATGTTATAAAAGTTATCTGCAAAGGGTACCGCTCAGGGAAGACCTGTAACCTCTGGCTGCGTTGCTGTGGATGAGGGTTGTCCTTTTCCCAGGAAAATATACTTGTAATAAAAAATGCATGCTGCACTTCTGCCAAATCCCTTTTTTTCCCCTTATTCAACCTTTTATCCATTGTATCCTGTAGATAGAGCATAATGCCTCCGCCCAGACCCTACTATTCCTGCTAACGCATTTCACCCCAATAGTTTCTAAGTCAGGGATAAGCAATTAGCAGACCTCCGGCTGTTGCAAAACTACAAGTCCCATCATGCCTCTGCCTCTGGGTGTCATGCTTGTGGCTGTCAAAGTCTTGCTATGCCTCATGGGACTTTCTGCAACAGCTGAAGGTCCGCTAATTGCATATCCCTGTCCTAAGTCAAAGGGGTAAAAAAAAAAAAGTACCGTATTTCTCAAGGTATTGCGCACTCCGGCGTATAGCGTGCACCCCTAAAGTGGACCCGACATTCCTGTAAAAATTTTTTTAGTACTTACAGTTTTGGTGTCTTGTGCGGCGTCCATCGTCGGCCTCGTCGGGTCCGGCGTCCGTCTGCGGCTTCGGGTGTCCCCTTGTCGGGTCCGGCGTCCTTCTGCTGCGTCCTCCCCGCTCGATCCCCGCTTTCCTGCCCCGAGTTTGAATACTGCGCCGGTATATACTGAGCGCAGTACACTCGTGTATAGTTGGGTAGGCTCGGCTTCTCTCGCGCTCACGTCCTGTACGTCCAGGATGTGAGCGCGAGAGGAGCCGAGCCTGCCCGACTATACAGGAGTGTACTGCGCTCGGTATATGCCGGCGCAGTATTCAAACTCAGGGCGGGAAAGCGGGTATCGGCGTATACCGCGCACCCGCGATTTTGCCCTGATTTTCAGGGCAAAAAAGTGCGCGGTATACGCCGATAAATACTGTATTTGGTAAAGCTGCAGCTTTTTATATTACAAGATTGGTCAGTTTACAGCCCCACTTTGCACAATAATAGACTGCTACGGTATTCTGGGAATTCACTAAAGGAGAAGTACTGTGAATGATTAGTGAACACATATGATGAACTAATGTTTCAGCATTTACCTTAATTTAATATGACACTTACATTTGTACAACCTTTTGCATTTTATATTTTTGTCATTATCTCTAGGGTCGATTCATACCATAATGCAGTATACCGCAGTGTATGCGTTTTCTTGTGTTTAGGCTTGTTGCCTTATGTAGTCCATTTTGAATGAGCTCTTAACACACTTGAAAACACAAAAAAAGGCCCTGCATGATTTTCTTTATAGCATTTATAGCAAATGCATCTGTGTGTTGTGGTGTGCTATAAGGCAGGAGCATTACAATGCACTGTAGATGAGCATTGACCTTTAAATGGCAAGGCACATCAATAGTGCATTACCACCAGGGCTTTTTTCAGGGGGAACTTGGGGGAACTCAGTTCCACCACCTCTGGCTCAGACCCTTTGGTGCCTGCTCACCACAATCACTCGTAAACACAGAAGTCTGGTTTCTGTGTTTACAAGTGACAGCTCTGCACTCTGTGTGTAACCACCTGAACTCTGCACTCTGTATGTAATGCAATCCTGGTATTTAATGCCCCTTTAAGACCCTTCTACTGTTTGTGAAATCTGAACGGGGTCGTGGTTGAGTTCCTGCACCTATTTTCTGAGAAAAAAAGCTCTGATTACCACCATGCATTACTATAACACATGTTATAATCCGTGTCATTACACATGTTATAATGTGTTCTGGGGTAAATAAGCCCTTACAGCAGAGGTCCGCCGATTTTTTATTTTTTAAAAGTCAGCAGCTACAAATACTGAAGCTGCTGACTTTTAAAATAAGGACACTTAACTGTCCAGGGCGCCCGCGATGTCGACACCTGAAGCCGATCGATCCCTCAGCAGTTGGGTGCTGCCGCCACCATCTTCAGCAAGGGAAACAGGAAGTGAAGCGACTCGCACTGTGCGGTCCCACTGGTCCCTGCTGTCTTCTGGAACCTGTGTGTCTCAAAAAGACAGCTTGGGGGGACAGAAAAGGTGCCGGAAGTGGCAAAGATACCTGCGGGTCGCTCGGGTATCTATGCCCAAAGTGGAAGCAAAATAACTTTATTAGACAGGTATCTGTTCCCCCCTCCCCCTGAAAGGTGCAAAATGTGACACCGGAAGGGGGAGAGGAACCGAAAAAGCGGAAGTTCCATTTTTGGGTGTAACTCCATTTTAAAGTGACTCTGTCATAAGAAAAGTATGGAGACTGCCATTGCTGCCCCTCTTTTTTAAATTCTAGTTGCCTGGCTGGGTCTGGCTTCAATTCTTTTAAACCACAGGCCCAGAAGTGCTGTAAATAATCAGACTAAGTCACGTTAATGTAGAGGAAAAAGGGGACAAGGGTTTGGGACTTTATATGAGGCCAATTGAATGTACCTCTATTTCCGAATTATAAAGTAGCACGATTTGGAACTTTATATGAAACATGCGGCCAGGGAGGCATCACAGCATAATACCATAGTAGTGTCTGGTGAGTATACCATAGATTATGACCATATATCTTAACATGATAACATAATAACCAGCATAGTTAAATAGGAAGGCTTTATTCCATGACATAATGCATAGTAATATGATAGCATAATGGCATAATAACACAATAGTAGCATAATAAAAACACCAGACTAATTGCTGCGTATCTCCACAGTAAAACATGATATTAATTGGTATGATCCACTGAAACATAATATTGGTAACAGTTGTAAGATATATAACAGGGGAGGGAGCATCTAATAGCTCGACGTATTTCGTAACTGTAATGCCACTCTTCAGGAGCAGATGCAGGATAGATTAAGGTCTATAAAACGTTAGAAATAGATATTAAATTGGGAAATTACCGTATTTATCGGGGTATTGCGCGCTCCGGCGTATAGTGCACACCCCTAATTTTGACCCTGTAAAAAAACATTTTATTACATTTTACTACTTACAGTTTTGGTGTCTTGCCCGGCGTCCATCGGCGGCCTCGTCCGGTCCGGCGTCCGTCTGCGGCCTCGGTGGTGTCCTCCCGGCTTCTCCCGCACTGTCTTCATGTCGAATCCCCGCTTCCCGCTCTCAGTTTGAAGCCTCCTCCGACGTATACCGAGCGCAGTACACTCGGGCATATTCGGCCAGGCTCGGCTTCTCACGCATAAACGTCACAGAGCGTGACTACGAGCGAAGCCGTGCCTGGCCAAATGTACCCGAGTGTACTGCGCTCGGTATATGTCGGCGCAGGCATTCAAACACGGCGCGGGAAGCGGGTATTGGCGTATATCGTGCACCCACGTTTTTGCCCTGATTTTCAGGGCAAAAAAGTGCGTGGTATACGCCGATAAATACGGTATATAGAAAAAATTGATATAGAGGAATGAGTCCCCCATTCATACTGACAAATCAAATATAAGTCTGGGCATGGGCATGGGCAACTCATATTTGGTATGTAAGTATGAGTGGGAGACTCATTCCTCTATATCAATTTTTTCTATATAATTATTCAATTTAATATGTATTTTTAACATTTTATAGACATCTATCCTGCATCTGCTCCTGAAGATTGACATTACAGCCACGAAACGCATCAACGCTATTAGATGTCCCCCACCCCCGTTATATGTCTTATAACTGTTGCCAATATTATGTTTTATTGGATCATACCAATTTATATTATGTTTTACTGTGGAGATACGCAGCAATTAGTCTGGTGTTTTTATAATGCTACTATTGTGTTATTATGCCATTATGCTATCATATTACTATGTATTATGTCATGGAATAAAGCTTTCCTATTTTACTATGTTGGTTATTATGTTATCATGTTAAAGCGGAGGTCCACACAAAAATGGAACCTCCGCTTTCAGAACCCTCCCCCCTACGGTGTCATATTTGGCACCTTTCAGGGGGAGGGGGGTGCAGATACCTGTCTAAGACAGGTATCTGCATCCACTTCCGGGCATAGACTCCCGCAGGGGTCACGCCCCCCCACTGTCTTCTGGGAATCACACAGGTCCCAGAATACAGCGGGACCAGTTAGGACGTGCAGCCCCAACGCTTCACTTCCTGATTCCCTCACCCAGGATGGCGGCGGCAGCATCCGAGGACCGAGGAACGGATCAGCCTTGGCTGCCGACATCTGGGGCACCCAGGACAGGTAAGATGTCTCCCTGGCCGCATGTTTCATATAAAGTCCCAAATCTTTCTCCTTTATACTTTAATGTAGAGATTTGCAGATTGGCCATTAAATGGAGTTCTCAGTGTTATCTGTCAGCCTGTGTGGGGCACTACTCCTCCTCCTATTGACCACCAACCCTGAGGCCATATTTATTCTCACTGATGCCAGGCCTGGGACATTTTCTGCCCCCCGATGGACACAATCCGGCCCTCCTAAAGTGTAAAGGACAATAAGCTGGCCCTTTGTTTGAAAAGTTTGGAGACTCCGGGGCAGATCCACAAAAGGATTACGCCGGCGTATCTATTGATACGCCAACGTAATTTTAAAATTCCCGCGTCGTATCTTTTTTTTGTATCTACAAAACAAGATACGACGGCATCTCGGAGGGATCCAACAGGCGTACGTCTTAGTACGCCGTCGGATCTTAAGGTGCAATATTTTGGCGGCCGCTAGGTGGCGTTACCGTCGAAATCCGCGTCGAGTATGCAAATTAGCTATTTACGGCGAACGTACGTCCGGCCGGCGAATTTTTTTACGTCGTTTTCGTTCGGCTTTTTCCGGCTTATAGTTAAAGCTGCTGTTATGAGGCGTATTCAATGTTAAGTATGGCCGGCGTTCCCGTGTAAATTTTAGAATTTTTTATGTCGTTTGCGTAAGTCGTTCGCGAATAGGGATTTGCGTAGAATGACTTCACCGTCGTGAGCATTGGCTTGTTCTGGGTTAATTTCGAGCATGCGCACTGGGATACCCCCACGGACGGTGCATGCGCAGTTAAAAAAAACGTTGTTTACGTCGGGTCACAACGTATTAACATAAAACACGCCCCCATTACATCCATTTGAATTCTGCGCCCTTACGCCGCCAAAGATACACTACGCCGCCGTAACTTACGGCGCAAATTCTTTGTGGATTCGAAATAAAAAAAATAAGTTGCGGCGGCGTAGTGTATCTTAGATACGCTGCGCCCGGCGGAAGATTACGCGCAGGTACGTGGATCTGCCCCTCCTGCTCTACAGGATAAATCTCCCTAATTGAATGATCATAAAAGTTTAGCAACTCACTGAATTCCTTAGATATTACCTGTAGATTTTTTTTTAAATAATTCTTGATTTTCTAGGAATTAGAAAGCGTGTTGAAGAGTGAATTGAGTGGAAACTTTGAGAAGACCGTCCTGGCACTGCTGGACCGGCCTTGTGAGTTTGACGCTAGAGAGCTGAGGAAAGCAATGAAGGGGGCTGGAACAAAGGAGTCGGTGCTGGTTCAAATCCTCTGTACAAGGGACAACCAGGTACGGTATGGACCCAACTACTACCATCTTTCGAGGGCCTTTGTCAAAGAGCTTGTGTTGATAGGCAAAAGTATCCCGGCTTTCAAGTGCATTCTGTTTATGTTTGAGATTAGTTTACTATGTGCCCTGGCGGTGAATGGTGTTTTTCCAGTTTCGCACCACACTATAATGAACAAGTCCTAAGTCCATTTAAAATATGTCCATCTAAGACTACCCAATTTCTCTGTCAAATGAACAGTGGCCAATTTAGACAGAACCAGTGGCGACCCGCTCATTAGGGGCACAGCCCCCCTAATCCATGCACCCACACCCTAATCGCCTTGCAGGGTGCCGGATGCATGGATTTCAATGTGTTTTTTTTTTTTGGAAGCACGTGATTAGAGCCTATATGCAGGGCCGGCCCTATGATGGGACCGGGTGGTACCATGGGTACCAGGCAGAACTTTTAGGGGGGCAGCATACTGATGCCCGCCAGCCCATTCTGCCAGCTCCACTACCCAAATAAAATTGATGTCCTTTTTTTCCCACAAATAGAGTTTTCTTTTGGTGATATTTGATCACCTCTGCGGTTTTTATTTTTTGTGCTATAAATATATATATATTTTTTAACTTTTTGCTATAATAAATATCCCCAAAATTTAGAAAAATAAACTATTTTCTTCAGTTTAGGCCAATATGTATTCTTCTACATATTTTTGGTACCAAAAAAAAACAACACAATTAGCGTACATTGATTAGTTTGCGCAAAAGACATTGTGGCCGCCGGCAATTCACAGGTCCCTTTATACTCCTGGATACATGTATAGAGCCATGGCAGGTCCTTTTATACGCCTATATGCATGTATAGAGCCATGACAGGCCCTCTTTATACATCTATAGAGCCATGACAGGCCCTCGTTATACTCCTTTATACATGTATAGAGCCATGACAGGTCCTCTTTATACTCCTATATACATTTATAGAGCCATGGCAGGTCCTCTTTATATTCCTTTACATGTAAAGAGTCTAGACAGGTCCTCTATATACATGTATAGAGCCATGACTGGTCCTCTTTATACTTCTTTATACATGTATAGAGCCATGACAGGTTCTCTTTATACATCTATAGAGCCATGACAGGCCCTTGTTATACTCCTTTATACATGTATAGAGCCATGTCAAGTACTCTTTATAGTCCTATATACATTTATAGAGCCATGACAGGTCCTCTTTATACTCCTATACATGTATAGAGCCATGACAGGTCCTCTTGATACTCCTATACATGTATAGAGCAATGAGAGGTCCTATTTATACTCCTTTATACATGTATAGAGCCATGACGGGTCCCCTTTAGTTATCATGATATAAAATAATGAATATGGGGGCCTTTTGGTTGGCGTGATTTTTTTTCTGGGGTGGGGGGGCAGCATGTCATTCTTGGTCCCAGGCAGCACAATGTCTTGGGCCGACACTGCCTATATGGCTTCAAAAAGGGTGGGACATTAGCAAATACATTTTCGCTAATGTCTTCCTGCTTCTCCTTCCAGCCAATCAGAAAGCGGTTCCTGAGACCCGATTGGCCAGGGAGTCATTAGGACTCCCGGCCAATTGGGTCTCAGAAGAACCCACTCCCTGTTTACCCGGAAGGAGAAGCAAAAGCCCCGGTTCTTCCCTCTGCAACCTTCTCCCCGCACCTCCACTGCAGAATAAGATAAGGCCATGGATCGCTGCCTTCCTGATCGATCGAGCACTGGGGGTGGTGCGAGTGGATCGCTGCCTTCCTGATCATGCAAACGCCGGGGGGGGGGGTAATTGTAAGCGAGTGCGGGGGGGATTTATGCGAGTGTCGGGGGGCGCAAATGAGGGGACCAGGTTTGTTTGCCGCTCCCCTCAAAATTTCGAACACCAGCCGCCACGGGACAGAAGTTAATTCAACTACCAGCATGTAATTTTTTAGATCATCTTCAAGTTCGGAATATGTCAATCTCTCTCTCTCTTTTCCAGCAAATACGCAACATAAAAGCATCCTACAAGATGCGTAAGTACATTTTTCTTCGTTTTAAATGACAGCAATTAAATTTTTTTTTCATATTTGACACATTTTTTATTTTTGCTTAGTGTTTGACAGAGACTTGGAGGACGATGTAAAAAGTGATACCAGCGGATACTTCAAGAAGATTCTCGTGTCACTGCTGCAGGTAAATTATACCAAACCGTTTGGCAGAAAATTGCCAGCATGTAGGAAAGTTTCTGTGAGTATCACTACAAAAAGTCTTTGCTCTTAATGTGAATCTGGAATGGTCCAAACTTTTCTAAGTTACCATAAGTCCAGGCACATTATGGTGCCTACATCTCCCATTTGATCATAAGGAACCCCTTGGATTCTTGGATTCTAGGCTAGGGCTATTAATGGGGTCTTAACCACTTAAGGACCGCCGCATGTACATTTACGTTGGCAGAATGGCACGGACAGGCACATGAACGTACCTGTACGTCCCTGCCTAGACGTGGGTTGGGGGTCCGATCGGGACCCCCAACCCCCCCCCCCCCCCTCGGTACATGCGGTGGTTCCCGTGGCTGTCCGAGCGATCCGGGATGAGGGGCCGGCTGTTTGTTTTTGTCCGCCCCCTATGGATCGCTCCCAGCCAATCCGCGCGCTCCCCCGTGTGTCACATCCTCTGCCTGTGTAAACACAGGAAGAGGGAAGTGATGTGATCTCTCCTCTCGGCGGTATTTTCAACCGCCGCTGAGGAGAGATCACATCACACAGTGAGTCTGCACAACACTACACTGACACCAGTACACGCAGGCACATTAACCCCCCCGATCACCCCCACCCCCCTGTCACAGTGTCACTGAATGCAGTGATCATATATGTACTGATCACTGCATTTAGTGTCAGTGTGACAGGCAGTTAGTGTCAGGTCCAGGGTAGCCCCCGTACCCCCCCTAATAAAGTTTTAACCCCTTGATCACCGCCCTAGTTAACCCTTTCACTCCCTATTGCCAGTGTCACTAAGCGATCATTTTTCTGATCGCTGTATTAGTGTCGCTTTTTTTTTTTTTTTATTGCGATTTTTTTTTTTTACTAAAGCCATGTGGCTGAATACATTTTGGCCTAAATGTTTGACTCAAATTTAGTTTATTCGATTTTTCTTATAACAAAAAGTAAAAAATATATTTTTTTTTTTTAAAATGTCGCTCTATTTTTGTATATAGCGCACATAATAAAAATCGCAGAGGCGATCAAATACCACCAAAAGAAAGCTCTATTTGTGGGAAGAAAAAGACGCGAATTTTGTTTGGGAGCCACGTCGCACGACCGCGCAATTGTCTGTTAAAGCGACGCAGTGCCGAATTGTAAAAACCCCTTGGGCCATTTAGCAGCATATTGGTCCGGTCCTTAAATGGTTAAAGGGTCACTAAAGGAAAAAAAAAATTGTTGCTGAAATGACTGTTTACAGGGTATAGAGACATAATAGTTAACTGATTCCTTTTAAAAATGATTCAAAATAGATAAAAACCAATCATATAATGTACCTACAGTTTAGTTTCGATTTTGCTGTTGTTTCCTGGTTCTCTGATGTACAGAGCCAGAGAGCCAATAGAGGGCAGTGAAGGTTTTGCAAAACGAAACTGGATTGGTGCTGAGGGGTTTTAGACACACCTCCTTGATTAGTCACCAAAGTGAGAAATCTCCCAGTACTGTGGTGATCAGGAAACAGACAACCAGGAAGTGTCCAGAACAGAGAGGATTTACAGCAACATCAAAGCAAAAACGAACAATGAGGACATGAAACCGGGACTGCAGTAAGGTAAAGGAAGCTATTTAGCTAAAAAAAAAAAAATTCCTTTAGTGACCCTTTAACTTTTACTCAAGCCCGGATTAAGCCCTACTGTTTGGTGCTAAGCTCCATTCATTAACCTAAAGCCTAGTACACACGGGCCCGAATGTTGGGCGACATCGGCCTGTTTAATCAAAACAGGCTGTCATTCTGCCTGTGTATGGCAGCTGGTCCAACAGAAGCTGGCCATTTGGCTGGCTTCTGTCGGACGAGCATGCTAGAAAACCAGCATCCGACCGTCTCCCGATCAACGATCTCAGCCAATTGCTGAGAGCACTGACCGGAGTGTTCTGGTGGGGGAGCCACCTCCCTGTTAGAACACAATAGAACAGCAGGGGAGATTGCTGTACTAACATCGGATTGTTAGTACATCGGCTCTGACCGGAGCTGTCAGTTTTTTTTGTCGTTGAACCTGCTGGGTTCAACGAAAAAAACAAAACAAATGGAAGTACTAGGCTTAGTACAGTTAAATGATGGGGATGGGGCTTAGTGCTAAGAGGAGGTGGGACTTAAAGCCCAACTTCCAGGAAATGTGAACATTTTACCTTGCAGTTGGGCAGCATTTACGATGCTCTCCGACGCCCCCCACCTCTGGCCACATGCGGTATTGCATGCAGCAGAAGTTAATGCAAAACAAATTATGTTTGTTTCCATTGACTTCTATGGGGAAACTCGCTTTGATATGCCAGTGCTTTGGATTACAAGCATTCTCCTTTAACGGCTTATGCTCGTAATCCAAGGTTCCACTTTACTCTACAGACACAGTGACATGGAAGCACTTTGTATTACCGTATTTATCGGCGTATACCGCACACTTTTTTGCCCTGAAAATCAGGGCAAAATCGTGGGTGCGCGATATACGCCGATACCCGCTTTCCCGCGCCGAGTTTGAATACTGCGCCGGCATATACCGAGCGCAGTACACTCGTGTATAGTCGGGCAGGCTCGGCTCCTCTCGCGCTCACGTCCTGGACGTACAGGACGTGAGCGCGAGAGTAGCCAAGCCTGCCTGACTATACACGAGTGTACTGGGCTCGGCGTGGGAAAGCGGGGATCGAGCGGGGAGGACGCCGCAGAAGGACGCCGGACCCGACGAAGAGGACACCCTAAGCCGCACACGGACGCCGGACCCGACGAGGCCGCCGATGGATGCCACGCAAGACACCAAAACTGTAAGTACGAAAATCTTTTTTCCACAGGAATGCGGGTCCACTTTAGGGGTGCGCGCTATATGCCGGAGCACGCAATACCCCGATAAATACGGTAAATTTATATTTCTAACAAAGATTGCCCACTGGTTTTGGAAAAATATCCTCTATGTAAGCCTATTAGTTATATACATATTTAATCATACAATTGACTACAAACCATTCTAATTTCCCTTAAAACAAACTTTTTTGACAATCTCAATAAAGACAAGAATAGGGAAAGACATTCTATTAAAAACATCCCTCCAGACAGATGAGTCAGGTCCCTTTGCCTGTATTATAAGGGACATTTGCTTTCCTTTACTCTCAGGATTTCAGTCTCAATACCTAAAATAGCTGTGGTTACATTTGTCGGCACTGTTTTGGTAAGAGAGGCGGTAAATGCGCACTGGGGAACGTCAAACCTTAGTGATCAGAATTTTTGCAGCTAAATTTGCTGTGAACTCTGTGAACTCCTCTTGCTTAATTCTAAAGGCCCATACACACGATCTGACTTTTTGACAACAACGGTCCGACGGACGTGTTTGATCGGACAATCCGACCGTGTGTATGCTCCATCAGACAATTGTTTTCCGTTTTTCATCGGACAAATGTTTGCTGTGAATGCTCTCAAACTTTTCGACAACAAATGTCAGATGGAGGATAATCCGATCGTGTGTACACAAGTCCAAAGTACAAACATGCATTCTCAGAATCAATGCTAAAGATGAGCCAACAATAGCAGAAGTTGCCCAAAGGGTGGCGGTAAAGAGATGAAAAACCATGTGATTTGGTGAAAGTTGGCTGAAAATGTTCTGCCGTGTGTATGTAGAACAAGTTCATGGCCAATGCCCATTCGAACCAAAATCCATGGAAAAGTCATATGGAAGTCCGATCGTGTGTATGAGGCTTTAGTTTTTTCTGTACAGTAAAATGGGGAATAAAATGCAAATTAAACATTAGGGTGTCCGTTTATGAAGCAGTGAAATCTATTCACTGCTTCGTTTTCCGGCATTCACGGTGGAGATTTTTCTCCCCTGTGTGCCGGTTTATGAAGCAGAGAAGATCACTTCACCCTTGGAGGAGTAAAGTGGTCTACCAACTCTTCAAACACTGGAGAACAGCCCCCGATACTGGAATCTCGTGAGACTTTACGAGATTACAGTACCAGAAATTCACAGGAAAACCGAGATGTCAGTTTATTGAGCAGTGATAAATTATCACCGCTCAGTACACTGACAGACAGCGTGGGTAATGTAATTAAAATAAACAAGTCCCCCTTCATAATAACAGTCCCGTCAAATAGGACCTAGTCCCGGCTAATTTAGCCTGCCGGGACTTGTCCCGGCTAGTGGGGAAGGCAGGTGCGGCTTCTGGGTCTCGGCAGGCCTGTGTCCAGGTCTCTGTACATCGCACCGAAACCCGTTCAGCAGCCGCTTATCAACCTCTACCCTGTCTCTGTCACTAGAGCGACATTTACCCTCTGAGACTGCTCAGCAGTGTCGGCCATCTTCCCGGAGACCGCTCCCCATTGAGGGCAATGCATCCAAGGTGCCGCCCCTCTCCCTACAACGCGGACAGGAAATCTCTGCACTAGTGCCCGCCGCACAGCCCACTCATCTCTTAATCATCTCAGCGGCGGTGACGTAGGGGCGCTCCCGGGTTACTCGTGACGCTGACGTCACGGACAGGCTAAACAGGAAGAGAGAGAGGAGAGACAGAGACCCACCGACCGACTGACTGACAGCCCAGGAGAGGTGAGAGCTGACTGGAGGGAGTGTGGGGTCTAGATAGAAACTTTATGACTTCATTTGCAGTAGTCCCACCATCCCCTGCCAGGCCCTTGGTATTGACAATTATGCGGAGTGGGTGGAGCTTCGGGGAAGTGAGTGTGGTAATTAATTAATAGCTGTGCTGCAAAGTGTCCCTGGAATTTTTTTTCAAATGTTGGCAACTATGTAATATATATATATGTATACACACACACACATTGTATATACATGTATATACACACACATTATATATATATATATATATATATATACATGTACACATTATATATATGTATGTATATATATGTATACACATAAATATTACAGGGGGACATAGTTACAGTGTTGGGGGGTCAGAACGAGGTAGAAGGAAGTTAAAAATCTTCCTCCTTCCTCCTCAGAATCCCCGGGATTCCCTCTTCACTCCCCCCTTCACCGCCTCTGAGATGGTGAATCGGGGAGTGTGAATTCTGACTCAGATCACCAGTGAAGCTCTCAGATCGCAGCTTCATAAACTGGCCGTTTCTGTGTCAGTCTATGAGACTTCTCTGTGTGTGGAGATAATCGGCGGGAAAACAAATTCAAACACTTCTCCCCCGATTATCTCTGTTTCATAAACTGTTTATGGGCTGTGATCAGTGGTGATCCCAAGGATCTTCACTGCTTCATAAACGGACACCTAGATCTTGGGAAAGAGGGGCATGGAGATGACATGCAACACAACACCTTGGCTACCTGCTTCTACAAGTGGCATCAGCATTTGGACTATGCAGGTAACCATGGCATAAGATTTTCCCACCAATAATGTTGACATCTGGTGACGGGTAATGGACTATGCATCCTGGCACACACCACTAGCACAGTATTGTGCCTTGTGGGATCCAGGATGGTTGGGTGGGCCTCTACTTTGCCAATTTTCTAGTAGTGTCAACCATTTTTGACCAGCTATAGATCATAAAAATGACCACATGAATAAAGGAAACTTACCACTATCAGTTCCTATATCTTGCAATTTGGGCAACATGATTTCTTTAATCATCATTGTGCCATCATGTGCCATCGACTTGGACAGAGAGATCAGGGGAAGGGGCACGTGGGGGAGGAATAATTATGTTAGGTTTTGGATAGATTGAGCTGTCCATGAACCTTATTAATTCATTGTCAAGTAAACATAAGTTTCATTGATGCTAATTTTGTCATTTTATAATTGTCCATTTTGTTTCTTGGTAGGCAAATCGCGATGAAGGTCTAGAAATTAATGAAAAACGTGCTGGCGAGGATGCCCAAAGGTTATATGAAGTAAGTAATAACTTTATGTCGCTGAAATGACAGTGTCCCACTATGAACGTATTCCATTTAACCACTTTACTACCGGGCCAATTTTGGCACTTCTCTCCTTCATGTAAAAATCACAATTTTTTTGCTAGAAAATTAATCAGAACCCCCAAACATTATATATATTTTTTTTTTAGCAGACACCCTAGGGAATAAAATGGCGGTCATTGCAACTTTTTTTCTCACACGGTATTTGCACAAATAATTTTTTAAATGCTTTTTTTTGGGAAAAAAAAACGGTTTCATGAATTAAAAAATAACAAAACAGTAAAGTTAGCCCAATGTTTTTGTCTAATGTAAAAGATGATGTTACGCCGAGTAAATAGATAACTAACATGTCATGCTTTAAAATTGCGCACACTCATGGAATGGCGCCAAACTTTGGTACATAAAGTCTCCATAGGTGACGCTTTAACATTTTTTACAGGTTACCATTTTCGAGTTACAGAGGGTCTAGTGCTAGAATTGTTGCTCTCGCTCTAACGCACGCAACGATACCTCACATGTGGGGTTTGAACGGAGTTTACATATGTGGGTGGGACCTGCATGCATGTTCACTTCTGTGTGCAAGATAACGGGGACAGGGGCGTTTTGAAACATTTTTTTATTTTTTTATTTTACTTAATTCTTTTTATTTTTACACTTTATTTTTTTACATATTTTTTTTTATCACTTTTATTCCTATTACAAGGAATGTAAACATTCCTTGTAATAGGAATCAGTGTGACAGGTCCTCTTTATGGAGAGACCCCCACATCTCTCCTCCAGGCTTACTAGCATGAAATTGGTAAAAAAAAATAACCGATCACATGCCGACAGCCGCGATTGCGGCTTTGTTTACTTCCGGGTACCGGGCGTGATGTCATAACGTTGCGCCTGGGCCTCCGACGGTCATAGAGATGACTGGTGACCATCTGGTCCCAAAAATGTGTCAAAAGTGTCCAATATGTCCGCCATAATGTTGCAGTCACAAAAAAAATCACTGATTGCCGCCATTACTAGTAAAAAAAAAAAAATATTAATAAAAATGCAATAAAACTATCCCCTATTTTGTAAACACTATAAATTTTGCGCAAACCAATCGATAAACGCTTATTGCGATTTTTTTTTACCAAAAGTATGTAGAAGAAAACGTATCGGCCTAAACTGAGGAAAAAAACATTGTTTTTATATATTTTTGGGGATATTTATTATAACAAAAAGTAAAAAATATTGATTTTTTTTTCAAAATTGTCGCTCTTTTTTTGTTTATAGTGCAAAAAATAAAAACCACAGAGGTGATCAAATACCACCAAAAGAAAGCTCTATTTGTGGGAAAAAAAGGACGCCACATTTGTTTGGGAGCTACTTCGCACGACCGCACAATTGTCAGTTAAAGCGACGCAGTGCAGAATCGCAAAAAGGGACCAGGTTCTTTACCTGCATAATGGTCCGGGTCTTAAGTGGTTAAGATTTCTCTTCACTTCCTGTCACGTAGACAGGAATGAGAGTAATTCTCTCCAAAGTGAGGGAAACCGCGTCTTGGACAGATGTCCCATTGGAAGACTTCCTTCTATTCCTTGTTTTGTAATGACAACTCAAAATTTCCCTTTACTTTTAGTCCCAGTGAAAATTGTACCAGGACAAATAGAATTGGTGAATCTTCCTAGCTGGGACACAAATGGCAATACAAACCTGAGAGAGGCTTTAATCCTTGCCTACTATATCCAAAACGTAAAAAAAAAAAAAGTACATTTTTTTTGGTACCCTTTAAACAGTGGTGAGGAGAAGTTGGGTACAATGAACAACAATGTTTTGGTGTAACCAGGATTGGATGCACTTATCAAAGAGAAATTGTCAAAGTAAGGCTGGAGTTGGAATAATAGTTACGGTATCTAGTGTTTGTCAACTTTGGGAATCTAGGGGATATATAAATAGCGGTGTTTTACCGCGAATTTACCGCGATTTTAACGCTCCACTATAGGCGTATCCAGTGTGAAAGGGGTCTAATGAAGAAACATCAGTGGCTGTCCTAGCTTCATTCAGCAAGAGCCCACAGCGTAGCACTCGCCGCATGTCACTGGAGAGCACATTGAACACATTTTATAAGTGGTCAGAAACTTGTAAATAACTCATGAAAGAATAAAGTTACGTTAAAACCAAGCACACCATTGTTTTTCTTGTGAAATTCCCAATAACTTTGATGTGTCACATGACCCTCTTCCTATTGAAAAAACAAAAGTTGGATTCAAAATGGCCAACTTAAAAATGGCTGCCATGGTCACCACCCATCTTGAAAAGTTTCCCCCCTCACATATACTAATGTGCCACAAACAGGAAGTTAATATCACCAACCATTCCCATTTTATTGAGGTGTATCCATATAAATGGCCCACCCTGTATAATAATTTGAATGTCCCGGATGTGATAAAATTGGACTAAAAGAATTAGAATGTGTTTATTATTTCTCTGTTAGCATCTTATTTGTTTTATTAGGCTGGACAGTCTCGATGGGGTACCGAAGAATCAGAGTTTAATGTTGTCTTGGCAACAAGGAACTACATGCAGCTTAGAGCCACATTTAAAGCATATGAGATTGTAAGTATTGGGTAAGCGTAGGTTAACTACCTGTCCATCCATTGTATGTTTTAACAAAAAGGCATGTTTTTTTTATTTTTTATTCTTTGCTCTTCTGGGTAAAATAGAGCAAAAGGACTTTATAACCACAGGCGCACCAACTTATTATTAGCACCACATCCCTTGGTTAGATAAATACAAGAGGATAAATTTGGATTTTCAAGGTGCAGAATGAGATTAAATATTATCAACTATGATATATAAAAGATTTTTTATTTAAAGAGCAAATAAAAAATTGTTAAAAGGTAACAATTGGCAAGTACATATCAATAAAGTTTTATGGATACAGCACTGTGAAATGGAGTTCCCAACATGTTTCGCCCATATGTCTGGCTTCTTCAGGGGATGCTGTTCAATTAAAGGTACAAGCCTTTCCAGATCTCTTGAGATGTTAATCAAATCACTAGGAAATGTCGCAGGTGTCTGTCTGGATCAAGAGAACTGTGTGCTATAGGTGACCATAGGGGGCATTCAAGGACCAGAAAAACAAGGTTTTGCAGTAAACTCAATACCAAGGGACGTATGCTGTCTGTATAAGCCGATACTTTTCTCTAAGGCTGGCATTTGGCGACAGCACATATGTCCCATATGGAACCTTTGGGACATATGTGCTGTCGCCAAACGCCATCCTTAGAGATAAGTATCGGCTTGTACAGACACCATACGTCCCTTGGTATTGAGTTTGGTATTATTGAGTTTACTGCAAAACCTTGAATGCCCCCTATGGTCACCCATAGCACACGGTTCTCTTGATGCAGACAGACACCTGTGACCTTTCCTAGTGATTTGATTAACATCTGAAGAGACCTGGAAGGCTTGTACCTTTAATTGGACAGCATCCCCTGAAGAAGGCCAACATATGGGCGAAACATATTGGGAATTCAATTTCACAGTGCTGTATCCATAAAACTTTATTCATATGTACTTGCCAATTGTTACCTTTTAAAAAATGTTTTTTTGCTCTTTAACCACTTGCTTACTGGGCACATATACCCCCCTCCTGCCCAGGTGAAATTTCAGCTTTCGGCACTGCGTCGCTTTAACTAACAATTGCGCGGTCGTGCGACGTGGCTCCCAAACAAAATTGACGTCCTTTTTTCCCCACAAGTAGAGCTTTCTTTTGGTGGTATTTGATCGCCTGTGCGGTTTTTATTTTTTGCGCTATAAACAAAAAAGTGCGACAATTTTGAAAAAAATACAATATTTTTTACTTCTTGCTATAATAAATATCCCAATTTAAAAAAAAACACATTTTTTTCTCAGTTTAGGCCAATACGTATTCTTCTACATATTTTTGGTAAAAAAAAAAAAATCGCAATAAGCGACTGGTTTGCGCAAAAGTTATAGCGCTTACAAAATAGGGGACAGAATTATTATTTTTTATTATTTATTTTTTTACTAGAAATGGCGGCGATCTGCGATTTTTATTGGGACTGCGACGTTATGGCGGACACATCGGACACATTTTTGGCGCCATTCACATTTATACTGCGATCAGTGCTATAAATATGCACTAATTACAGTATAAATGTGACTGGCATTGAAGGGGTTAACACTAGGGGGTGAGGAAGGGGTTAAATATGTTTCCTATAAAGTGTTCTAACTGTAGGTGGAGGGGGGGTGACTGGGGGGGGGGTGACCGATCTGTGTCTCTATGTACAAGAGACACAGATCGGTCTCCTCTCCAGAGACAGCACCGCTGTCTCTGTGTAAAACGGCAATGAGAGATGATCTCATATGTTTACATATGAGATCATCTCTCATTGGCCGCACAGATCGCATCGCAAACGGCCACTCTGATTGGCCGTTCGCGGCGATCTGTAATTGGCTGTGTCCGAGGGACACGGCCAACACAGATTTTCCCCGCTGCGCGCTCTGGAGCGCGCGCGGGGACCGCCCAAAGGGGCGGACGTCAATTGACGTCGTGTTGGCTTTTGGGATCCGCGCTGTAGCCGTCAATTGACGGCAGGCGGATCCCAAGTGGTTAAATAAAAAATCTTTTATATATCATAGTTGATATTATTTCATCTCATTCTGCACGTTGAAAATATATCCTCTTGTATTTATTTATTTATTTATTTATTGTGTAAAATAGTTTGCAATGCAAAGTGAAACCACCTATTAAATTTAAAATCCATCTATGGGCAGGATAATTTTACAATCTTTAGATATGTTATATCCTTACCTCTGCTGTAATGTAATTTGCTGCAGGTTTTTATCCAAGAAATGTTAAAGAGTTTCTTTAGGTTGTCCAGAATAGTACAGTTCCCGCTTTACTTCATCCCGCTCTAGACAAGTGCTGTAAGTCTCATAGACAACCCCGCTGGTGTCATGTCTCTACCGGCCACCCATTTGACATTTCACACAACACACATGTCTAGAGAGGGCCAGAAGTAGAAGCTGAAATCTGCATGGGACATTGAGAGGGGCAGGGCCGATCCTAGAGTCACAGGCGCCTGGGTGCAGAAATATTTTTGGCGCCCCCACATGGGCGTTGTCATTTTACTAACTCCTCCCCTTTACATCTCATTATACATCACATCTGTAGATGGACTAGGAGCAGGAATGGGCAGGGGCTGTGTAGCCTATGCAATCTATCATGCCATAAAACATCTAGAGCAGGGGCAGCCCAGAGCACGTGTAAAGGGATGCTGGGGATGCCATCCCCCAGCACACTGAACACTGTCACTCACCTCGATTCTCTCTCTGTGCAGCCTGAGATAGAGATGGGAGTGGGAGGTATTCCCACTGGAGTTGGTGGAGTGCGGGATCCAAGACTCCCAGTGTTAAGAATTCATTCCTACACATCAGCACTCAGCAGCCACTGAAAACTAGAACTTTCATGTCAGGAAGAGGAGCGGCCCCTCCCCTGAGCATTGCCAGGCTGGACGGGCTGCCTTATGCTCACACATCAGTTCTGGACGGACACACACCTATGCTCAGAACACTAGCACAAACAAAGAGAGAAGGAGGGAGGGGAGAACTCTGGCACTTCGGCGCCCCCACCTTTGCAGGTGCCTGGGTGCAATGCACCCTGCCTATGATCAGCCCTGGAGAGGGGTAAATGTTAGCCTTTTCAAATAGTGAAAGTGTCACTTTATATAACTTTGTGGTCCCTTTTCTTTTCCAGCTGCATGGCAAAAACATTGAAGACGTGATCAAAAGTGAAACATCTGGCAATCTGAAATCAGCTTATCTGACAATAGGTAAGTTCTGTTGACAAAATGTCATTAAATTTTTCATATATTTGGTAAATCAGTTTGGGGTGGAGGAACTTGACTGGCCTGCACAGAGTCCTAACCTCAACCCGATAGAACACCTTTGGGAAAAATTAGATTGGAGACTGGGAGCCAGGCCTTCTCGTCCAACATCAGTGCCTGACCTCACAAATGCGCTTCTGGAAGAATGGTCAAACATTCCCATAGACACACTCCTAAACCTTGTGGACGGCCTTCCCAGAAGAGTTGAAGCTGCTATAGCTGCATAGGCGTGCGCACAGGGTGTGCCAGATGTGCCTGGGCACACCCTAATCACCCGTGTGGTGCAGATTCCCAGTGTTTAGACCCCTGATATTTCACTAAAGCCCTCTAATGGGGCTCCTAAAATATATATATATGTATATGTATATTTTTTTTATTTAAATAATAAAAAAATAAATAAATAAAAATAAAAAGTACTAACACCGTCCACTACCTTATTGACACCATCAGTATATATACACATGCACATACATACATATGTGTTTGAGCTTTGGGGTGCACACCTTAATGCAATAGGCTATGCACACCTATGTATAGCTGCAAAGGGAGGGCCAACTCAATATTGAACCCTACGGACTAAGACTGGGATGCCATAGAAGTTCACGTGCGTGTAAAGTAAAGCGTCCCAATACTTTTAAAAATATATAGCCAGATTCAGAAAGACTGGCTTAAGTTTGTGCGGGCGTAGCGTATGTCATATACACTACGCCGCCGTAACTTAGAGAGGCAGGTACCGTATTCACAAAGAACTTGCGTCCTAAGTTACGGCGGCGTAGTGTGAATGGGCCGGCGTAAGCCCGCGTAATTCAAAGTAGGCTGGTAGTGGGCGTGTTGTATGGTAATGAATCGTGACCCCACGTAAATGACGCGCCTAACGAACGGCGCATGCGCCGTCCGTGGACGTATCCCAGTGCGCAAGCTCAAAATCACGTCGCAAATAGTCAATGCTTTCGACGTGAACGTAACCTACGCCCAGCCCCATTCCCGTACGACTTACGCAAACGACGTGAAATTCGACGGCTGTTCGGACGTCCATACTTTGGCTGCGCCATCTTTTAGGTGGTTTATCTTTACGCCTGAAAAACGCCTTACGTAAACGGCGTAGCTTACTGCGACAGGCGTACGTACGTTGGTGAATAGGCGTATCTTGCTGATTTACATATTCTAGGCGTAAATCAACGTACACGCCCCTAGCGGCCAGCGTAAATAGGCAGCTAAGATACAACGGCGTAGGAGACTTACGCCGTGTCGTATCTTAGCAACTGAGAAATGTATCTCATTTTGAGAATACACTTAAAGATACGACGGCGCGGATTCGGACTTACGACGGCGTATCTACTGATACGCCGTCGTAAGTCTTTCTGAATCCGGCTAATAGTGTATGTGTGTATGGCCAGCTCAATTTTGAAGTTTTGTAAATACTGGCGTTTCTCCGCCATCCTTTTCACTTTTCTGTTTACCCTTGTATCTCTTTCCACTGGCTTTCACTGCTTCATGCAATCGCAAGGTGCTATCAAATAGTTTTGAGACTAATTTTGTAACACGCCAACAGATGGCAGCACAAGGCTGCACACACAGTCACAGGGAGCGCCAACCTTCCTATGTCAGTGTGCCAAAAAACATTGGGGTTTATTTACTAAAGCTAGAGAGGGCAAAATGAGTCCCAATTCTGCAGAGAAACCAATCAGCTTTCAGGTTTTATTGCTGAAGCTTAATTAACTACTTTCCGCCCGCACTATAGCCGAAAGACGGCTACAGCGCAGGCCTTAATTGCCGGGATGGTGTTCATGGACTTTCTGCCGAGCAAGCATAATTCACGTGCGGTGCGCTCTGTGATCACCGAGTCTATCCCGGGCCCCTTACCACGTGATTAAGTGTCATCCAATGGCGGCTGATCATGTGATGTAAACAGGACCACCAGGGATGGCCACCACTGATGACCACCAGGTATGGCATCCCTGGTGGCCATGGGTGGCAATGTGTGCCCACACATGGTGCCAATCAGTGCCCATCAGCAATACCTGCTAGTGCCTCCTAATCAGTGATGCCCATCAGTGCCATGAATCAGTGTCCAACAGTGCCCATCCATGCCCATCAGTGTCCACCTACCAGTGCCCACCAGTGCCACACATAAGTACCCATCAGTGCAGCCTTTCAGTGCCCATCAGTGTCGCCTTTCAGTGCCACCTATGAGTGCCCATCTGTGCCGCCTATGAGTGCCCATCAGTGCTGCATATCAGTTCCACCTATCAGTTGCCATTAGTTCCGCCTATCAGTGCCCATCAGTGTTGCATATCAGTGGCCATCATCAGAGCCACCTCATTGGTGCCACCTCATCCGCGTTCATCAGTGCCACCTTATCAGTGCCCATCAGTGCAGCCTCATCAGTGAAGGAGAAAACATACTTATTTACCAAATTTTATAACAGAAACTTTTTTTTTCTTCAAAATTTTCAGTCTTTTTTTATTTGTTTCGAAAAAAAAAAAAATCCGCAGAGGTAATCAAATAACACCAAAAGAAAGCTCTATTTGTGGGAACAAATAGGTAGATTCACGTACATTGGTGTAACTTTAGGACGGCCTAGCCTAGCCTGTTTAGGCTACACCGTCGTAAATTATCTAGGCTAGTAGTGATTTTCAAACCACTTACCTGCTAATCTACGGCGGCGTAGCCTCAAACGAGCGGGCGTAATGGCGCCTAATTCAAATGACTTGGAGGGGGGCGTGTTGTATGGAAATGAGGCTTGACCTCACGTTTTTTGACACTGCGCATGCGCCGGGCGACTACATTTCCAAGTGCGCATTGCGGCTAAGTACGCCGTACGGGCCTATTGATTTTGACGCGGACGTAAACGACACAACTCCCGATTCGCGGACGACTTACGCAAACGACGTAAAAAATTCGAACCTCGCGGCGGGAACGGTGGCCATACTTTAACATTGTTATTCCACCTCATAGGTGGAATAACTTTAGGCCGCCTGAGGCCTTACGGAAACTACGTTAATCGACTGCGGCGGGCTCGCGTACGTTCGGGAATCGGCGTAAAAGCTAATTTACATAATCTACGCCGGCCGCAATGGAAGCGCCACCTAGCGGCCATCCAAAAAATTGCAAGCTAAGATAGAACGCCGCAAGCCGGCCTATCTTAGCTTTGTTTAAGCGTATCTCTGTTTGAGCATACGCTTAAACAAACGCCGGCGTAGATTCAGAGTTAGGTCGGCTTATCTACTGATAAGCCGGCCTAACTCTTTGTGAATCTACCTAAAAATGATAAAAAGTTTGTTTGGGTACAGTGTAGCATGACTGCGCAATTGTCATTCAAAGTGCGACAGCGCTGAAAGCTGAGAATTGGCCTGGGCAGGAAGGGGGGAAAGTGCCCGGTTTTGAAGTGGTTACGTTTGCCTGCCCCTGCCCTAACCTTTTCCCGCTCTAAAACGAAAATAAAGCATTTTGGTTGGAGTTTGGCTTTAGCACTGAACAAACACCAAGCTTTATCGGGCTTCGGTACAAGGTGCAGTGACATGTGAGTCATACAGAGATGTCACACTTCTCTGCAATTCGCTTTTTGGGAACGGATTTGTTAATATGTCAGCAGAATCTCACGCATGTCCTGCCCCCTGCCTGACCCAGAGCCTTCTCTGGAAATTCCCAGAGGAATTCCACTCCTGTCTGACTGCAAATAAATTGAATTATCCAGTTAGGAGAGAATAAAAATAATTCATGCTCATGATGACATGCTTTGGGCTGCAGTAACCACACCATCAATGGCGGAACAGTGCAAGTAGCAGCCTGCATGGCTGGGGGTGGAAGGGGGGCATATTAGGGGGTCCTTGAAGCAAACTAAGTAAAGAAAATCTGTGCATGTGGAGAATCCAGTATTGTATCACCACTTGACCTCTGGATCAGTTGCATGTTTTGCATAACGGCACTGTGTTACTTTAACCACTTAAGCCCCGGACCATATCGCTGGTCAAAGACCAGAGCACTTTTTGCGATTCGGCACTGTGTTGCTTTAACTGACAATTGCGCGGTCGTGCGACGTGGCTCCCAAACAAAATTGGTGTCCTTTTTTCCACACAAATAGAGCTTTCTTTTGGTGGGAAAGTCGAACAATGGCGGGACTATAACGGTGCAAGCAGAAACCCATAAAGAAAAAATAGAACAAGTACTATAAATTTTAATAGTTTATTTAAAAAAATAGCGTCAGGTTGTAGGACATATCATAGACTCTAACGGAGCCCAATTCATAAATCAAAACAACCTGAACAGGTATAACAAAGTTAAAAGGTTTCCATAACAGACATAAATACTGTAGCAGAGATCACAACCCGGTTGGTAAACCCTATATATTTCGCCTGGTTAGGCTTCTTCAGGGGTGGTTGAGATCAGAGTTTGGATTCTGATAATAACATACAGAAAAAAGAAAGAAAATTAATGATTTATACATAGATATATTAAATATACATAAACAATAAATAGAGTATATAAAGTCGCTCTGTCAGTGTATATCAACATAATGCCCACCTGCTGGTCCGTAGTGGATGTAAACAAACAGCAGGGTGTATAATACCCTGATACCATCACCTGCCTGAAAAATCAGGCCAGATGGACACAAGTTGACAGCCAAAAGGATAACCTAGGCAGGAGACAATGAGACCGCTGCAGATGGGATTCACACAGTCCCCAACCATCGGAGAGGCAGGGGGCGGCACCCAGAAGCAAAGTGGCCAACTGTGGAGAAGAGTAGTAATGTCAATATCTATTGTAAAGTACATAAAGAAATATTTATTTAATAAAGAGTGAAGATAGAGTGTACACTCACAGTGCTCAGGTATACAGGTATAGCATCTGTGGAGACTAATGCCTAGCTTGAGACCGGAGGCTGGTCAGATTTGTGACAAGCTGATCCAAATGTTGTGTCAAACAACAAAAAAATAAAAAAGAGAACGGTTAGAGATCAAGCAGGAGAAATAAATAAAAGGAAAAATGGAATAAATAGAAGAAAAACAAACAGTTTGCTTATATATTATATTTAAAATAAGTATAGTGATCATCAGCAAAAAGACTGTTCCATAGTAAAGAAAATCCAGAAAAAGAAGAAAAAAGAAAAAAAAAAAAAAAAAAAAATATTCGAGAAAAATAACAAGCCAAAAGACTTGGACACGCAAAGGAAACAAATTTGTATAGTAAGCAGCTGGTAAGCATAATAGGGAGAGTACCTGGTTCGTCTGTCTTAGCAGCACAAGTTAACTCCACAGGAGTGCACAACACACTGACGCTCCACAGCCAGACACAGTTCAGATATACCCCTTGGCCCCTCCCACACGTCCGTGCGTCATAGGAGGCGCGGTCGGGCGTGAGCGGACACAGAGTGCCAGTGCACAGACACCCCAGCTGGTGCTGGACCGGAGGCCTACAATCCCCAGCAACCCCTGGGTTGGAAGGCGTGGACGGTCGAAATATCGGCCAATCACAACGCGCCGGGGGAGGGGCACCGCCGTACAACGGAGCGGCTCGTAGACAAGGAGAGAAACCCAAGTCCAGGAGCCGGGAGTGGCCGAATCACCGATGGAGGGGGAGGGGAATCAACAAGCAGGAGGGGGAAAGAAAGCACTGGCAAAAACGGGCTCACAAAGTGAAGCCCTTGGGTGTCCAAATGGAAGGGGACAAAAGGCGAAAAGACAAACGCAGCAGCATCATAAATCCTGCAGATGATATAGGATTGTCCAATAGGCAAAGAAATTGCAACTCGGTAAATAAAAAGGATATGTCAAGGCCCGTACCTTAAAGGTGCAGGGTCATTGAAAAAAACCAACATGGATATAGGCAGGGTGGCAAGAGCACATATACAATAGCAGAGCGATTCACAACAAAGTTCATATAAATGGACAATACTCATAAAACAAAAAAATATAATATAATTAGGGTCAAACATTTCTGGAGCAATCATATATATATAAATAGAATCCCATGCATATATATACATTTAACAAAATGCCAAAAATAGCGGGGATAGTGGAAAGGGAGAAAAGGAAGAGAGGGGGGGAAAAAGGGGGAGAGAGGGGGGGGGGGAAAAAAAGAGGGGAAAAGAGGGAATTGGAACAAATTATCAAAGGGAAGGGGATGTGAAACAAAACAGACAGAGGATGCAGAATGACAATTGCGCGGTCGTGCGACGTGGCTCCCAAACAAAATTGGTGTCCTTTTTTCCACACAAATAGAGCTTTCTTTTGGTGGTATTTGATCACCTCTGCGTTTTTTAGTTTTTGCGCTATAAACAAAAATAGAGCGCCAATTTTGAAAAAAAATAATATTTTTTACTTTTTACCATAATAAATATCCCCCAAAAATATATAAAAAAAGTTTTTTTCCTCAGTTTAGGCCGACACGTATTCTTCTACATATTTTTCGTAAAAAAAAATCGCAATAAGTGTTTATTGATTGGTTTGCGCAAAAGTTATAGGGGTAGATTCAGGAAGCTTTTACGGCGGAGTATCTCCAGATATGCCGCCATAATTTCAAATCTGCGCCGGCGTATCGTTATGCCGATTCTCAAAGGCAGATACTCTAAAAAAATAGGCTTCCTCCGCCGACGTAACTTGAATGCGGCGGCGTAGAATTGTGTGCAATATTACGTTGGCCGCTAGGGACGCTTCCGTTGTTTTCGGCGTAGAATATGCAAATTACCTAGATACGCCGATTCACAAACGTACGTACGGCCGGCACAATTTATTTACGTCGTTTACGTTAGGCTTTTTCGGCGTAAGGTTGCTCCTGCTATTAGGTGGCGCAGCCAATGTTAAGTATGGACGTCGTTCCCGCTTCGAAATGTGAATTTATTACGTCGTTTGCGTAAGTTGTTCGCGAATAGGGCTGGACGTAATTTACGTTCACGTCGAAAGCAATGACGATTTGAGTCGGAATTTCGAGCATGCCGTTCGTAAAAAACATAATATACGTGGGGTCAACCTAATTTGAATAAAACACGCCCCCTCAACATCATTTGAATGACGCGCGCTTACGCCGGCCCCATTTACGCTACGCCGCCGTAAGTTAGGAGGCAAGTGCTTTGTGAATACAGCACTTGCCTCTCAAACTTACGGCGGCGCAGCGTAAATACGATACGCTGCGCCGCCGTAAGAAGGGGTGCAGCTACCTGAATCCAGCCCATAGTGTTTAAAAAATAGGGGGTAGTTTTATGGCATTTTTATTAATATTTTTTTTTTACTAGTAATGGCGGCGATCAGCGATTTTTTTTCGGTACTGTGACCTTATGGCGGACACTTCGCACACTTTTGACACATTTTTGGGACCATTGGCATTTTTATAGCGATCAGTGCTATAAAAATGCATTGATTACTATAAAAATGACACTGGCAGGGAAGGGGTTAACACTAGGGGGCGGGGAAGGGGTTAAGTATGTTCCATGGGTGTGTTCTAACTGTAGGGGGGGTGGCCTCACTAGGGGAAATGACTGATCGCTGTTCATACATTGTATGAACAGACGGTCAGGCATTTCTCCCCTGACAGGATCGGGAGCTGTGTGTTTACACACACAGCTCCCGGTTCTCGCTCTGCCCGGCGGTGATCGCACCCGCTGGGCACGTGCGTCGCGATCAGGGACGAGCAGGGGCGCGAGGCGACGTAGAGCTATGGGCTCTCGCGCAGGGGAGCCGACCTGCCGTCGTAGAACTGCGGCGGCTGGTCGGCAAGTAGTTAACTGACAATTGCACAGTCATGCAGCGCTGTATACAAATAAAATGTCTATCCCTTTTCTCCACAAATAGAGCTTTCTTTTGATGGTATTTGATCACCTTATTTTTTTGTGCTATAAACAGTGGCGGCCCGTCCATTAAGGGCACCTCCCCCCTTCGGCATACGGCTCTTAACGAATGTGTTGGGCCATTAGCTATAATGATCATATACGCATGTGATCTAACATGGAGAGATGGTCATCAAATGAAAGCGGTTGTCACCTGGCACTGGATCCCAGTATGTACCCCAGAAAATTGAAAAAATAGACTGCCATAGAGAAGCCCATCTATCATTTAGTTTTTAATAAAAAGTAGTAAAATATTACTTCACATACAGAGTGGAAATCCAGCAAGCTGTTGACTTGTGTAAAGCGGCAAGCGGTGGCGAACCGTGCGTGATTTCATCACCTACAAGCCACTCCCAATGCGTTTCGTCATCAGTGATGTATTTGGGGGATGGGCTGAACAATTTTTTTATACCAGTAATAGCGGAGATCAGCGACTTATAGTGGGACTGTGATATTGCGGCAGTGAATCAGACACTAACTGACACTTTTAACACTTTGCAGGGACCAGTGAAACTAATGCAGTGATCAGTGCTAAAAAAAAATGCACTGTCACTAAACTAATGACACTGGCTGGAAAGGGGTTAAACGTCTAGGGAGATCAAATAGTAAACGATGTGCCTAGCCACTGTTTGTGTTTATCATGTTTGCTGATTTTACTAGGGGGAGAGATGGATTTGGGTCCCTG
Organism: Rana temporaria; assembly: GCF_905171775.1. Classification (NCBI taxonomy): domain Eukaryota; kingdom Metazoa; phylum Chordata; class Amphibia; order Anura; family Ranidae; genus Rana; species Rana temporaria. The sequence continues at coordinate 391,708,087 of NC_053493.1, read as the reverse complement.
CTTTGCAGGAACATAGGGCCAGATTCAGGTACATTTGCGGCAGCGTAACGTATCGTCTTTACGTTACACCGCCGCAAGTTTCCAGTCAAGTGCCTGATTCACCAAGCACTTGCGTGTAAACTTTTGGCGGCGTAGCGTAAAGCCGTCCGGCGCAAGCCCGTCTAATTCAAATGGGGCGTGTACCATTTAAATTAGACGCGTTCCAGCGTCGAACGTTCTGCGCATGCTCCGTTTGGAAATTTCCCGCCGTGCTTTGCGCGAAATTACAGGCGCCCCGATGTGTTTGTGAATGGCAACGTGTGTAACGTACTTACGCAAAAAACAAAAATTCAAATTCTACGCGGGAACGACGGCCATACTTTAACATGGCTGGTCTAAAGTTAAGCCATGAAAAAGCAGGCTTAACTTTGCGACGGGAAAAAACGACGAGTACCTTCGTGGATCGCCGTAAAAGCTAATTTGCATACCCGACGCTGGAAAACGACGCAAACTCCACCCAGCGGCGGCCGAAGTATTGCAGCCTAAGATCCGAAGGCGTACGAAGCCGTAAGCCTGTCGGATCTTAGCCAAATGCCGTCGTATCTTGTTTGTGAAAATTTGAAAATACGCCGGAGTATCAGTAGATACTCCGGCGTATTTCTTCTGTGAATCTGGCCCATAGAATCCAACCCTTTCCCCCCTGTCAGAACATAACTTTGCCTTGTTTTTGAGTCTCTACCCAACGATCGGCAGGTGCCGGCAGACATCAAGTGCCCGGCACCCCCAGATCAGCATCTGCTATGAATAATCACAGCAGAAGCAGTGCGCCGGAGGCACGCACTCGCCCCCTGCAGGCAGAAGTCAACATATACATCCATGATCCAGCACACAGCTGCCACCCCTAACATCTTCCAAAATTCAAATGTCGAATAGATTAAATTTGGTTTCAAATTAAAGTCTATTCAATTATAATTTAAATGGAATCCTATCCAATCAAATCAATTGATTCAAATTCGAATAAACGAAACAAATTTTGAAAACGAATGAAACAAATGTATGTAAATAAGAAATCAAAACAAAATAACTTTTTTCCGTTCTGCACATGTCTAGTAGTTTCCTTCCATGCTTCAAAGGTATGCTGGTAGGGTAATTGGCTGCGGTCTATAATGGCCCTAGCCCAGCCTTTCTCAATCATTTCTCCCCAGTGGAACCCTTAAACTCATTTTCAGGTTTCGGGGAAACCTTAGTAAGATTAGTCCACCGGGGCTGATTGGGAGAATGCCACTTGCATTGGTGGTGGTAAGCAAGGAGAATGCCCCCTAATGCCGGGTACACACGAGAGGATTTATCCGCGGAAACGGTCCTCCGGACCGTTTCCGCGGATAAATCCTCTGAGGATTTCGATCCGCTGGATTGTACTCACCATCGGATCGAAATCCGTGCCGAATTCACACCGCGGTGACGTGTCACGCCGTCGCCACGATGATGACGCGGCGACGTGCGCGACGCTGTCATATAAGCAATTCCACGCATGCGTCGAATCATTACGACGCATGCGAGGGATGGTTTCGGACAGATCGATCCTGTGAGTCTGTACAGACCACTGGATCGATCCGCTGGAGCCGATTCCAGCGGATAGATTTCTTAGCATGCTAAGAAATTTTTATCCGCTGGAAATCGGTCGGCCCGAGAAAAATCAGCGGAAAAATATCCGCTGGGTTGTACACACCAGCGGATCTATCCGCTGGAACTGATCCGCAGATAAATTCCAGCGGATAGATCCTCTCGTGTGTACGGGGCCATACAGTATTGCCCAGAATGATATTCTTGCAGTCATACTATTGGCTCTGCCAAGTGGGGTTGGACCTGGAACTATGCAGGCATCATCAGATGGGAGGTCAGTTAGCCACAGTTCAAGGAACCCTTTGCTGCCCCTGGAAGACTGCTAAGTGGGAGAGTCTGCCTTCCCTCTAACCACCTGATTAACCGCTTGCCAACCGCCTCCTGTATATTTACGTCGGCAGAATGGCACGGCTGCGCAAAGCAATGTACAGGTGCGTTGCTTTGAATTTGCCGCCGTGTTATAAACAAAGCATTTCCCTGTTCTGCCTAGTGACAGGACACTGATATACTGCTCCCTGTCATCAGGAGCAGTGATCAATGTCGTGTCACTGGTAGTCCAGCCCCCCCACAGTTAGAATCACTCCCTAGGACAAACTTAATCCCTTCCTCACTCCCTAGTGGTAAACCCCTTCCCTGCCAGTGTCATTTACACAGTAATCAGTGCATTTTTATAGCACTGCTCGCTGTATAAATGACAATGGTCCCAAAATAGCGCCAAAAGTGTCCGACGTGCCCACCATAATGCCGCAGTCGCGATAACAATCGCTGATCGCCGCCATTACTAGTAAAAAAAAAAATATTAATAAAAATGCCATAAAACTATCCCCTATTTTGACGCTATAACTTTTGCGCAAACCAATCAATATATTTTGCGATTTTGTTTTACTAAAAATATGTAGAAAAATACATATTTGGCCTAAACTGAGAAAGAAATTTAGTTTTTTTTATATATTTATGGGGGATATTTATTATAGCAAAAAATAAAAAAATATAGCTTTTTTTCAAAATTGGCGCTCTTTTTTTGTTTATAGCACAAAAGCAGAGGTGATCAAAAGCCACCAAAAGAAAGCTCTATTTGTGGGGAAAAAAAGACATCAATTTTGTTTGGGATCCATGTCGCACGACCGCGCAATTGTCAGTTAAAGCGACGCAGTGCCAAATCGCAAAAAATGGCCTGGTCATTTGGCAGCCAAATCCTAGTAGTTAACCTCAGTGCTGCAGCTCTGGCATCCCTTCACCCTTAGGACTGACGTGGGCAGCAAAAGGGCAAAAACATGTTGATTTGCATTTTTACCAACCCCTGACCACCCACCTACAAAATAACAGCTGCTCAGGTTTTACCACACTGCTGCGTTGGCAATACTTTGTTCTGCGTTGTGGTAAATTTAACTCAGCATGTCATGCTTGGAGGTGGTGCCGCTTGCCACATGAGCCCATAGAACTCAGTGAGAGTGTGCCATAAACATGTGCCAACTGCAGGTGTTGCAATGCAAAATTTTCTTTGGAATCCGAAAAAAAAAAAACAGGAATTCAGGAGGTGCCTGCAAACCACCACTTATCACCTCTGAAAAGTGACCCACCACAGATCGCTTTTCAATGGGGCAGTAAACTCGCCACCTGTGTGAATGAGGCCTAAGGATACATTTGTTGCTTGCAGTGTGAAGAACTTTTTATAACCGTGACAAACTACTAGATATCTTTTTGTATACTGATGTGTTAATAAAGCAGCTGTGTATGTGTTCTCTTTGCAGTACAATGCACTAAGGATTGTCAAGCCTACTTTGCCAAAAAACTTTACAAAGCCATGAAGGGCGGCGGGACAGATGAGGACGCACTGATCCGAATTCTGGTCACCAGGGCAGAGGTAAGTGTCCATACATTGGCCTAGATTCACGTAGGGCGGCGTAAGTGTGGGCGGGCGTAGCGTATGGTATTTACGCTACGCTGCCACAACTTAGAGAGGCAAGTGCTGTATTCACAAAGCACTTGCGTCCTAAGTTACGGCGGCGTAGCTTTAAATGTGCCGGCGTAAGCGCGCCTAATTCAAATTGTGAAGAGGTGTGCGTGTTTTATGTAAATAAAGCATGACCCCACGTAAATGACGTTTTGAACGAACGGCGCATGCGCCGTCCGTGGATGTATCCCAGTGCGCATGCGTCGGATAGAATGCCTAAGATACGTCGAACACTGCCTACGACGTGAACGTAACTTACGCACAGCCCTATTCGCGTACGACTTACGCGAACGGCGTAAAAAGATACGCTTCTTCCGACGTCCATACTTTGCATGGGCTGCGCCACCTAGAGACCAGCTTTATCTTTACGCCGGCGTATGTCTTACGTAAACGGCGTAACTAAATGCGACGGGCGCACGTACGTTCGTGAATCGGCATATCTAGCTCGTTTACATATTCGATGCGGAAGTCAACGGAAGCGCCACCTAGCGGCCAGCGTAAATATGCACCCCAAGATACGACGACGTAGGAGACTTACGCCGCTCGTATCTTGGCCAAATCTATGCGTAACTGATTCTATGAATCAGGCGCATAGATACGACAGCGGCCATTCGGACTTACGACGGCGTATCTGGAGATACGCCGTCGTAAGTCTTTGTGAATCTGGCCCATTATGTGCACATAAGTGATCCCACATGCCATTCATAGTATTTATAACAGCGACAAATCTTTACAATATTCACCAAACTGTCAACTTTGAGGCCATACAGATTTATTATTTCAAGGAAACAGATTTTTTGAATGCTTAGGTGTGCGTTTACGAATCTGCGATCGGGGCTGCCTTTACACATCGCGGCCCTTTACCACATAGGAAGCTCTCAGAGGGAGCCAGGGCTGGACTGGGACAGCAATTTGACCCTGGACTTCATCCAGACTGGCCCACTTGGACAGGTCTCTCCCATGGTGGCCGACAACTCCCGCAACTTCCCCCCCCTCGGCCACTCAAGCCCCCTCTCCCCCTTTACTAGCCACTTTATTAGAGCAGAACGGCTGGTACGGTACCAGTGGGGAAGCTAGACATTATTTCACCCGGGGCAAAGAATCAGTTCGGTCCCAGGCCATAGTTGTTGAGTCAGCTGTCTGTCCCCTCCCCCCATGCTCCTTTGTTGTCCCCCCCCTGCTCCTCTGGTCCTCCCCCTGCTTCTTTGTTCCCCCCAGGTGAGCGCTGCGGGGAGGGAGAGACAGAGGAGCAGAGGGGGGCGGCAGTCTGCTGTCACTGAAGCCAGCCCACTGAGCCATCAGCCCACCGGGAAACTCCCTGTAGTCCCAATGGCCAGTCCATCCCTGGAGGGAGCCCATTTATTTTGCAATTCCCTGGTATGGAAGAGAAGTGAATGGAATATACAGTGCCTTGAAAAAGTATTCATACCCCTTGAAATTTTCCACATTTTGTCATATTACAACAAAAAACGTAAGCAATTAAATAAATAAAAGTAAATATTAAACATAATATAATAATAATAATAATAATAATAATAATATTATTATATTATTATTATTATTATAATATTATATTATATTTAATATTTACTTTTATTTATATATTTTTATTTATTTTTATTTTATTTTATTTAATATTTTTTTTTTTTTTTTGTAATATGACAAAATGTGGAACATTTCAAGGGGTATGAATACTTTTTCAAGGAACTGTATATTCCATACACTTCTCTTCCATACCAGGGAATTGCAAAATAAATGGGCTCCCTCTGAGAGCTTCGTATGTGTGGATATATTAAATATTAATAGTAAATAAAAGTAAGTTATTTATTAGGATTTTATGTAATTGATAGACCAATACAAAGTGGCACATAATTGTGAAGTGGAAAAAAAAGATAAATGTTTTTAAATTTTTTTTTTACAAATAAATATGTGAAAAGTGTGGCATACATTTGTATTCATCCCCCTGTACTCTGATACCCCTATCTAAAATCTAGTGGAACCAATTGCCGTCAGAAGTCACCTAATTAGTAAATAGAATCCATCTGTGTGTAATTTATTTTAGTATACATATAGCTGTTCTGTGAAGCCCTCAGAGGGTTGTTAGAGAACCTTAGTGAACAAACAGCATCATGAAGGCCAAGGAACACACCAAACAGGTCAGGGATAAAGTTGTGGGAGAAGTTTAAAGCGGGGTTAGGTTATAAAAAAAATATCCCAAGTTTTGAACATCTCAGAGGACTGTTCAATCCATCATCGGAAAATTGAAAGAGTACGGCACAACTGCAAACCTACCAAGACATGGCCGTCCACCTAAACTGACAGGCCGGGCAAGGAGAGCATTCATCAGAGAAGCAGCCAAGAGGCCCATGGGAACACTGGAGGAGGTGCAGAGATCCACAGCTCAGGTGGGAGAATCTGTCCACAGGACAACTATTAGCGGTGCTCTCCACAAATCTGGTCATTATGGAAGAGAGGCAAGAAGAAAGAAATTTTTGAAAGAAAGCTATAAGAAGTCCTGTTTGCAGTTTGTGAAAAGCCATGTGGGGGACACAGCAAACATGTGGAAGAAGGTGCTCTGGTCAGATGAGACCAAAATTAAACTGTGTGGCCTAAAAGAAAAATGCTGTGTGTGGCGGAAAACTAACACTGCACATCACTCTGAACACACCATCCCTACCGTGAAACATGGTGGTGGCAGCATCATGTGGTGGGGATGCTTTTCTTCACCAGGGAAGCTGGTCAGAGTTGATGGGAAGATGGATGGAGCCAAATACAGGACAATCTTAGAAGAAAACCTGTTAGAGTCTGCAAAAGACTTGAGACTGGGGCTGAGGTTCACCTTCCAGCAGGACAACGACCCTAAACATACAGCCAGAGCTACAATGGAATGGTTTAGATCAAAGCATATTCATGTGTTCAAAAAAAATTTGAAACCATTTATCATTTTCCTTCCACTTCACAATTATGTGCCACTTTGTGTTGGTCTATCACATAAAATCCCAATAAAATACATTTAAATTTTTGGTTGTAACATGACAAAACGTGGAAAATGTCAAGGGGTATAAATACTTTTTCAAGACACTGTATGATGAATGGCCGTGTTGTGCGGTGTAAGTGAGATTTGAGCCCATGATCTTCCGAGAAATGTGAAATGTAAAAATTGATAAAATAACAATTAAAAAGTAAAATTAGACAATACATAATTGTGTTTTTTATATACCGTATTTATCGGCGTATAACACGCATAGGCGTATAACACGCACCCTAACTTTAAGAGGAAAGTTTCAGGAAAAAAACTATTCACAGCCCCCTGCGTATAACACGCAGGCACAGTTTACCCTCTATTTTCAAGGTAAAAAAGTGAGCGTTATACGCCAATAAATACAGTATATATGAAGACATTCCTGTGACACTTGATACCGAGTTTATTTGTATTGCCAGAAATGCAATCCTACGAGAAGATATGTTTATAGAATTCTTTACGCTTTTTCTTGAGAGAACACAAGAGGGCACCAGGAGTACAATTATTTTAACATGCAGGATTTGAGTGTAGATAAAAAATTCAACCATGGCTGAAATATAATTGCATTTGGACCAAAATGGTGCAGGACCCTTTTTTTGGTCCACACTGGAATCAGATCGCATGGGTGTTCAGACCCATGGAACCTGATTCCCGTCCGATTTTACAGTTCGCACTGCTTTAGGGTTGTCATTACCTTTACATTGACACCTGCAGCAGTTTGCAGAGAGCAGTGTGAGCCGAGTCTTAAGCCGCGTACACATGACCATTTTTAATGTTCTAGAAAAAACAACGTTTTTCGACGTGATTCTTGTCAAGCCTGCTATGCCTACACACGATCGTGAAAAAAAAAATGCTCGAGCAAAGCGCGGTGACGTACAACACGTACGACGGCACTATAAAGGAGAAGTTCCATTCGGATGGCGCCACCCTTGGGGCTGCTTTTGCTGATTTCGTGTTAGTAAAAGTTTGGTGGCAGACGATTCGCGCTTTTCAGTCTGTTACAGCGTGACGAATGTGCTATCTCCATTACAAGCGCTAGTTTTACCAGAACGAGTGCTCACGTCTCATAACTTGCTTCTGAGCATGCGCGTTTTTTTCACGTCATTACACAGCCTAAACACGACCATTTTTCACAAAGTGAAAAACGACAACTTGAAAAACGACGCGAAAAATTAGAGCATGTTCTAAATTTTTAATGCCCATTTTTCACGTTGAGAAAAATGCTCTGGAGCCCACACACGATCGTTTTTAATGACCATTTTTTAAAAATTAAATTTTTCACGTCATGAAAAACAGTCATGTGTACGCAGCATTATTGTCAAAGCCTAATTAAAGGGTTTGTAAACCCTCTTTTTTTTTAATTAAAACAACAAACACATTGGGCCAGATTCAGGTAGAAGTGCGGCAGCGTAACGTATCGTAGATACGTTACACCGCCGCAAGTTTTCATCGCAAGTGCCTGATTCACAGAGCACTTGCAATGAAAACCTACGCCGGCGGCCTCCGGCGTAAGCCCGCGTAATTCAAAGGGGCGTGTGCCATTTAAATTAGGCGTGCTCCCGCGCCGGACCTACTGCGCATGCTCCCTTTTGAATTACCCGCCGTGCTTTGCGTGAAGTGACGTCATTTTTTCGATCGGCGACGTGCGTAGCGTACTTCCGTATTCCCGGACGTGTTACGCAAACAACGTGATTTTTTAAATTTCGACACGGGAACGACGGCCATACTTTATACAGCACATACGTGTGCTGTGTAAAGTTAAGGCACCAAAAAACGACGACTAACTTTGCGACGGGAAACTAGACTAGCGGCGACGTAGCGAACGCGAAAAACCGTTGTGGATCGCCGTAACTCCTAATTTGCATACCCAACGCTGGTTTACGACGCAAACTCCCCCCAGCGGCGGCCGCAGTATTGCATCTTAAGATCCGACAGTGTAAAACAATTACACTGAGATACTCCGTCGTATCTCCTTTGTGAATCTGGGCCATTATACTTACCTCCACTGTGCAGTTTGTTTTGCACAGTGTGGCCCCAATCATTGTTCTGGGGTCCCCCTGGCGGGTCCTCCTCGCATCAGTTAACCCCCTAGGAGAAGCGCTCTCCTTGGGGGCTACCTTGCGGGCGCGCTCCAGAGTCCAGCATTTGCGTCTATAGACACAGACTGCTGAACTCGGGCCCGCCCCACGGCACCCACGTCATTTGATTTGATGGACAGCAGCGGGGACCAATGGCTGCGCTGCTATCAATCTATCCAATCAAGAGCCGAGAATCCCAGGCAGAGAGGTACAGCGCATCTCCGCCGAGGGGTCGAAGAGTTCAGGTGAGTAAAACAGGGTAGCTGGGGGGCCGGTCACTGTCAGAAGTTTTTTCACCTTAATGCATAGGATGCACTAAGGTGAAAAAACACGAAGCTTTACAGCCCCTTTAAACAAGTTAGATAGAAGATCATTGGTTACTATCCACAGCTGCACCAGGTTATGTGTGCACCAGTTTTCGTAAATCTTGCCCAATGCCTCCCAGACTTAATGTACCCCACTCTCCCTAGATGCATACGTACCTTCATCCTGTGGAAATAGACACAGCATACAATCTCTTGGCCATGATGTGCTGTCAGTCCCCATGACTTCTATAACGACCATATTTACCATGCCGTGCCTTTCCTCTGAGAGACAAAAAATTCGGACCATTGGGCACAATTCAGGGTTTGGTGTCTAAGCAACCTATCACCAGTGCTGTCACATGGGTCCAGCTGTTCTCAAACTTTTTAACATAGAGGAACTCTTGAAATAACTTTCTGGTTTAAGGGAACCCCTGCTAATAATTAGTATACCTACAGCACATGGTATATAAGACTGGGGCGCTTTGCATCTTAACTGAAGCAACTAGTTTACTCAGGCAAACCCCTCCCTCCCACAGAGCTGATTATTCTGTGATTGGCCACAGCCAAAGTCGCCTGTCCAGAAGGCAACTTTAGGTTACGTTGTAAGTTGCTCAAAGTCACACTGAAGTCGCGCTGAAGTCGCCTCCAAATCGCCTTGCAAAGTCTCAATGTAAGTCGGGTTGCCCCTGTGTGAACTGACACCAAAGGATTTTGTTTTATACAGGGGCGGACTGACCATTGATGCACTCGGGCACTGCCCGAGGGCCCCATGCCACTAAGGGGCCCCATCAGGGTTGCGAGGCTCAGTAAAACCAGGGACAGTATGTAAAAATTTGTGGTTTTTTTTACATCTGTCCCTGATGTGTCTGAAACCAACATGCTTTTGATGTGAAATACCCGAGATTTTAGCTGCCCTGCCTCTGTAGTACTGCCTCCTGGCATGGTGGCCATCTGTAAGCCCGGGGGCCCCATAATCTTCTATTGCCCGGGGGCCCCGTGAGTTGTCAGTCCGCCCCTGGTTTTATATTTGAGCAACTTGTGGTTTCATTCTTGAAAACATGGAGGAGCACCCAGATTGTGCGTCCTGGTTCTGTTGCCAATAAAGGCATATGAAGGGTCAGCTGGTTTGGACATCCAACTATTTCTTTAATATGGTAATATTTTCAGCCCTTTTAATTCTAACTTCCAACACCAGAATAGGGGATTGATAATAATATTTTTACAAAGTGTTTCTTTCATAGACTATAGCTCTTCTTTAATTTTGTGTCTAAGATCATTGGGCCAAATCTTCAAAGGAGATACGCAGGCGGAACTGCTGTTCAGCCTGCGTATCCCTGTGGCTATCTTTGGAAACGATCCTCAGAAGGATTTTTCCAAAGATAGTCAGAAGATCCGACATCTGTAATAGACTTACACTGTCGGATCTTAGGATGCAGTACCGCATCCGCCGCTGGGGGCATTTCGAGTCGAAATGCCGCTTTGCGTATGCAAATGAGTACTTAGGCAGATCCACAAAACTTTTTAGCTTTGTGTTTTCTGCGTAAGTTACGTTTTGCATGCGTAAAATTAGGGATGCTTTTACAAGGCCTAAACTGTTTAGACCTTGTAAAAACAAACCTTTTTTTCCATCGCCGCGTTTTTTTTTTAAATTTCGAAAAAAAAATCCCGGCGCGTATTTTTTTTTTTACCCGACGCAACTTTATTGTCCCGTCGCGATCCACAAAGTCCGGCGTAAATTACGTTCGCGCGATGCACGTCGGGAAAAATTACGTCACACGCATGCGCCGAACGTCCGGCGCGGGAGCGCGCCTCATTTAAATAGGAATCGCCCCCTCGATCAGACGACCGCCTTGCGACGGAGGCACTTAAGTTACACGGCGTGTAATTTCTAGGTAAGTGCTTTGTGGATCGGGCACTTAGGTAGAAATTTTACGCCTGTGTAACTTAACTGCTGAAAGTTAAGTTAGGCAGGTTTTTTGAGGATTTGGCCCATTTTTTTTTAAATTTTTTGTAACTCCTATTAAAAAAAAAAAAGGGACAGTAAAGTAAAACAGTAGTCTTTTATTTATAGTATATTACCTTATTGTAACTAATCTTCCTGTCTGGAAAGTTTTTACAATGACTGTGGCCCACTCTCACTCAATGAGAACAATACCCTTTGGAGTTTGCATGGTCGTTGAACACTTTAAATCGTCTTCCAGTTTCAAGCAAAAGAAAACCTGAGATTGCAGTGGAAATCAATAGAAGGTCAAAAGGAATTTTTAATTTCCCTTCTGGTTTAAATCACTGGGTTACTAGTACATTAGACAACAGTTGAAACCATTGATTCCTAATTGTTATCATTGAAATCTAATGGAAAGCTTTGACTACCCAATACATTTCCTAACTTGCTAGTCTACCAGGCCTGACCTGGCTGAAAACAACAGACTGGGTATAAGGCACCTTTCACATGTGCGTACCGTATGTCAGCATTTTCATCCATTCATTGCGGATGAAAACGGGACATACATTGGTCCCTATGTGATTGCGGGTGTCAGCGGATGACCATCCGCTGACACCCGTAATCACCCGCCTCCACAAAGCTACGATTTTTCGGACGGAAGGAAATCCTATTTTTCTTCCCTCTGGCGGATCGGGTCGGGTGAACACGGACATACGGTCCGTGTTCATCCAATCCCCCATAGGGGAGATCGGAGGAGAGACAGGGCGGTCCCTGCACAGTGTGCGGGGACCGCCCTGTCAGCTGAAGGCTCAGCGGGGATTTTACGGAGGATCCCCGCTGAGCAAAGCGGACACACGGAGGCGGATCATTACTGATCCGCCCCATGTGAAAGGGCCCTAAAGGTACATTGTAAAATATCCAATAGACATAAGATAACAACTTTGCCATAAGATGCTATACAGTAAAACCTTGGTTTAAGAGCATAATTCTTTTGAGAAACATGCTTGTAATCCAAAGCACTTGTATATCGTATCATATTGTATAAAAGAGAAGAGAGGCACCTCTAAGTGTAGCAATAAGTTGCTAAATGTTGTGCCTTCATTAAATGTAACCATATTGCTACACTTAGGCCTCGTACACACGACCGTTTTCCTCGACAGAATCCATCAAGAAACTTGGTGGCAGAGCTTTGTTTGCCTAGGAAAACTGCAGAGTGTGTATTGTATCGAGAAAACTGTCGTGGAACTCGACGAGAAAAAAAAGTTCTCTTTTTTCTCGTCGGGAGTCTCAATTTCCTCATTGTGTTTCTCGTCGGGCTGGTTTACGACGAGAAACACGTTCGTGTGTATGCTTAGAAACCTGTGCATGCTCAGAATAAAGTATGAGATGGGAGCGTGCCTTCGGTAAATGTAGGGTTTGTAATGGAGATGGCACATTCGTCACGCTGTAACAGACTGAAAAGCGTGAATCGTCTCTCACCAAACTTTTACTTAACACGCAGTAACATGAGATTAGCAAAAGCAGCCCCAAGGGTGGCGCCAGTGGAATCAAACTTCCCTTTTATAGTGCCATTGTACGTGTTGTACGTCACCGCGTTTCAGAACAACGAGATTTTGTCTTGACAGTGTGTACGCAAAGAAAGCTTGTCAAGATTCTCGACAAGCCTAACAAGGAACTCGTCGAGGAAAACGATGTTTCATTTACGACGAGTTCCTCGGTCGTGTGTACGAGGCCTTAGAGGCTCCTCTCTTCTTTTTTATACTCAGTTGTGACATGACGCTACTATTATATCAAGACATAAAAAAGAGGAGAGAGCGGGACTTTAAATGAGGCATGTACGGGGAAAAAATTACAATAGGTTGGGGGAAAATAATATATCTGGAATAAGTTATAAGTTAAATATTTAATACTTTCACATAATGCATCGCACATGCCTCATTTAAAGTCCCGCTCTCTCCTCTTTTTTATATAATACAATTATTAGGGATGGAGGTGATTGACCCATTACCTCATTTAAAGTCCCAACGTATCCCCTCCCCCCCTCCCCCTTCTCAATCTTATATCAAGACAAATTTATTAAAACATTTTGCTTGTCTTGCAAAACGCTCTCAAATCAAGTTACTCTCAAACCAAGGTTTTACTGTATTTCAAGGCAAACACACATGAAAGATCTCTGCAGTTGATTTGTGAAAACAATTACACTATAATTTCTTCAAGTTCTAGCAATCTCTAGTTCTTACAAGAAATATTTTATTCCCTTTAGATTGATCTCGAAACCATCAAGCAAAAATACTTTGAATTGTACAAGAAGAACTTAGCGGATGCTATTAAATCAGACACATCTGGAGATTTCTGTAGAATACTAATAGCTCTGCTGCATTAAAGAGAACCCAGAAGCTGTCAAATTTGTTCCTTCAGACTAAGGAGATGGTACATGTTCATGATATGTTTTGATAGAACCCATGGTACGTGTTAACAATGTGTATTGATAGAACCCTTGGTACGTGTTAACAATGTGTATTGATAGAACCCTTGGTACATGTTTATGATATGTTTTGATAGAACCCTTGGTACATGTTTATGATATGTGTTGATAGAACCCTTGGTACATGTTTATGATATGTGTTGATAGAACCCTTGGTACATGTTTATGATATGTGTTGATAGAACCCTTGGTACATGTTTATGATATGTGTTGATAGAATCCATGGTACATCTTCATGATATATGTTGATAGAACCTATCTATGTTCACTACAAACCTTTTACTCATTGCTAAAACTGGAACATTTAACTACCATATTTTAGATACAAATAAAGGTTTTTAACAAATTTGGTGCTGTTTTTTATTATAGTTTATCATTTTGTTTTTAAATATAAGAAGTAAAGCAACATATTATAACCAGCTTTGAACCCTTTGTATAGAAGAAATGTTGGTTGTACCTCGTATGCCATAGTTTACCTTCCTCACCATATATCTGGCCAAATCACCAGAACAGCGGGGTCCTGTTCACTGTTGCATCAGCATAGTGTCAGGTCACCCATAGCCAGGTGACAAGTGCACCCCGTTGAGGTCAGGGATGCACCTCAGGGTAGTGAACCCTATAGCCGACTGCTGCTATTAGGGAGGAAGCGTGAACCCAAGATCACCCAGGGCGCGGAGTCTAAGACCCAGGTTTGTGTTCACCAGAGCCCCTAGTGGTGAGGATGGCCTTCGCCGCAGCTGGATCCAGGTCGCGACCCCTGGGATTCCTTAGGTCACACGAGAGGGGAAGCAGCAGGCAGGACAAACGGTAGTGATGGGTAGGCCGAGGTCAGGGCAACAGGCAGACAAGGGTAAACAGGAGACAGGCAAAAGGTCAGGGTCACAGGCAAGCAGGATAAGTCAGGGACAAGCCAAAAACAGTACACAGGAAGACAATAGTAGCACACTGCAGACAGGAACTTAAGCAAAGCAACACTGTTGAACAGCACTGCAGACCTGTAGTGCAACAGTTAATATAGACTTCCTGGGATGGCCTGGGTGGGGCCATACAGGAAGAGGAAGTGATAAAAAGGGAACCAGAACAGGGTCAGGCCTCTAATGAAAAGATGGAAACAGGTAAGCTGAGAGACTACTGCATATTCATGACACATAGACAGTGGTTCCTGTGTAAATGAAGGCTGCAAACAATGTTTTTAGGCTTCATTACAACAACACTTTTTTTTCCCCTTTGTTATATTTTAAGTATTATGCCTCGTACACACGACCGGGTTTTCCGAAGGGAAAACTGCGATGCTTTTGGCCAGGAATCCCGGCCATGTGTATGCTCCCTCTCAGTTTTTCCGACGGAACACTGCCAAAAAACGCAAAAAAAAAAAAACAGCTCTCTTTTTTTCCCGTCGGGATTCCCAACTGACTTTTTCCCGTCGGAAATCCTGAGCATATGTACGAGGCATATGAGTTCAAGTTAGGAGATAAGGTTTAGGTAGAAGGTTTAATGTTTAGGGGTGCATTCGACCTGAAATGTATGATTGCAGGGTCGTACAGTTTAGCTACTTAGAACATTCGACAGACACCATAAGCCTTCAATGACAGATTCGACCTTAATTACTTCAGATTTTTGGACGAATGCTTTTTTAACGAAACTAAATAAATAAAAACAAATTTCAGAATTTTCGGACGAAAACTAAATTCCGAAACAAAATATTTCAGTGTGCACATGTCTAATAGCAACCCACCCAGCCTCTTTCGGGTACACGCCTCTCTACTGAATGATTCCCGGTCCTCCATAATTCTGACAGTTGTCATACACAAGCCGCTATTGCGACCATCTCCTCTCTCTTCCCTTTCTTTCCCAACACACACAGACACAGGTAGAGTGAATTACATCTAGTGACATCTATACAGTGATTCTGAAGGTGGATTCTCAAAGTTGTGTGATGAGCTTGGTGTCATTCCAGGAGCATGTGACTGCATTATGTGCCATTTTATCTTTGCCTAATAAAGAAGTTTATTGCAATACTGGGGCATGCGTTTCCCTGGTCTGTTGATTTTTAGATTGTCCACAGTCATTGTTTTGGCAATTCAAGGGAAGGCTGCAAAGACCCTGATATAATGAAGGCTGCAACACTAGTTCAGAGCATTTTTGGCTGGTCACACCTGAGCGCAAAAGTGGGATTAATGGTGATCTGGTTAATAAAAAATTCGATTTTTGTGATTATGATTAAAAACTGGGTAAACATTCAATGGAGATTGTACCAAAACATAGAAAAAATAGGGACTTTGGAGGTACTAATTACCATACAATTGTTTACAATTCATTTTATTAATTTTGGTTAAAAGGTTTTCCTTATAAAATCAATCATAAATGGATTTCATTCCATAATAAAACACTGAGGGCCAGATCCACAAACGAATTACGCCGGCGTATCTATAGATACGCCGCGTAATTTTTAAAATGCCCCGTCGTATCTCTGTTACGAGTGAATCTGGGCTCGATCCGACAGGCGTACGTCTTAGTACGCCGTCGGATCGTAGGTGCATATTTACGCTGGCCGCTAGGTGACTTTTCCGTCGAATTCCGCATCGAATATGCAAATTAGCTAGATATGGCGATCCACGAACGTACGTCCGGCCGGCGCATTTTTTTACGTTGTTTCCGTAAGGCTTTTTTCGGCGTATAGTTACCCCTGCTATATGAGGCGTATCCTATGTTAAGTATGGCCGTCGTTCCCGCGTCGAATTTTGAAAATGTTACGTCGTTTGCGTAAGTCGTTCGCGAATAGGGCTTTGCGTAGAATGACGTCACCGTCGTAAGCATTGGCTTGCTCCGGTTTAATTTCAAGCATGCGCACTGGAATACCCCCACGGACGACGTATTAACATAAAACACGCCCCCATCACACACATTTGAATTGCGCGCCCTTACGCCGCCTAAGTTACACTACGCCGCCGTAACTTACGGCGGGAATTCTTTGAGGATACAAAAAAAAGATGTAAGTTACGGCGGCGTAGTGTATCAGAGATACACTACGCCGGAGGGAGAGAAGCGCCGCGCTTCGTGGATCTGGCCCTGAGTTTACAAATTCCATGCTACCGCAGATGCAACAATCTCAACATGTTTCGACAATTTTACAGCTTCTTCAGGAGTATATGTAGCAAACTGGGCTGTATAGCAAGCAGTCTATAAGGAAATATATACATAGTAAGAATTCGCACATAACAATATAGTAGTAATATACAGCATCATTTTGACATACATTTTTTTGCACATATATCATAACGCTGGCTGCACATTTAACTCTGAAAAAAGTACCTACCTATTAGATTTATGTTAGAAAGGAGTGTTGTTTGTATATATGTATATAAAAAAGCAGTGCAGCGCTAAAAAAAAACTAAAATCCCATAAAAAAGTCCAACAGTGTAGAATTCAAGAGCCCAGAGGTAGCGACAGCTGACACACCGACAGGAAGAGAGGAAAAAACTCCTAGGCAGTGAACAGGGTGCTTGAAAACAATTTACTGTGCATCCACTTCAGTGTTTCCACCACCAGAGGTACAGGCCGCTCACCTTAATGAATGAACCTCTGAGTTAACAGAAAGGTCATTCAAACAGTCCCTTAACAAGGGTAATAGTAAAGTTGAGAGGGCTGTCTTCATGTATGGTCCTTCAGTCAGTCTCCTAATTCAATCAAAAGTCTCAAAGTGCACTCTCAGATATTTGTTCATGTAAAATTCAAAGAAAATACATAGTGCTCTCCGTATATTCAAAAAACACTAATTCGCCGAGGAAATCCTTACCCACGAATGATACACGTGCGGGGGCTTATGTGATGCCAGGCAGCCACCTACCTGGTCTTTTATGTATGCTACATATCTTGTCCGAGCACTGGGACCCAGTCCCGCTCTTGTGAGTAGTTATTTCATTTAATAAATTTGTGTTTTTTTGAATATACGGAGAGCACTATATATTTTCTTTGAATTTTCTGAGCGTGCGCTTTGAGTCTTTCTGTTAACTCAGAGGTTCTTTCATTAAGGTGAGCGGCTAGTACCTCTGGTGGTGGAAACACTGAAGTGGATGCACAGTGATTGTTTTAAAGCACCCTGTTCACTGCCTGGAGTTTTTCCTCTCTTCCTGTCGGTGTGTCAGCTGTCGATACCTCTTGGTCTCCTGAATTCTACACTCTTGGACTTTTTTGTGGGATTTTAGTTTTCTTGAGCTCTGCACTGCTTTTTTATATACGTTTTACTTAAGGATTGTTTTTTATATTGACCTTCAGTGTTCAGCTGCATTGTGTTAAGATTGGGTTTTGTGCTGTCTGATTTTCTTTACTCGTTTGTATATATATATATCATAATCTGGAACCAACGTGCTGATGAGTACATTGATTGGTCCCACGGGATATAATGATCCTGATTGTTGTTAAAAATCTTCATTATGCCATGCAAAATCGAAATTCTGAACCAAATCACTTAAGAGGCATGCACTCTTCAAAAGGTTGAACACCCCTGGGTTGGGCCCTCTGACCTCACTCAGCAATGGAGGCTCCCTCTTGTTTCTTTCAGTACATTTTTCGTTTAAAGTGTAAATCCAATCAAAACGTAGTTTTACATTTGAATAGAGTGGGAAAAGGTTAGAAGTCTTGTTTGTTTTTACTGCTATCCAGGGCTCCAGTATAGAGATATCCCCACACTCGCCGTGGTGACAATGGTCAGAACTCTCTTTAACCCCCCTGGCGGTATTCCCGAGTCTGACTCGGGGTTAGATTTTTGTGCTAGGATGGGTAACCCCGAATCAGACTCAGGCTCGCCTCGCTGGATCCACAGACAGTGTTTACTTACCTTGTCCCTGGATCCAGCGATGCCACCGCGATGTGTGAGCGAGCGGGACCTCGCTCGATTCACACAGCGTCCTCCTGTGCCGCCAATCTCCGTTCCCTGCGGAGAACGGCGCCAAATTCAAAAACGTAAACAAACACATTACATACAGTATACTGTAATCTTATAGATTACAGTACTCTATGTAAAAAATACACACCCCCCTTGTCCCTAGTGGTCTGCCCAGTGCCCTACATGTTCTTTTATATAATAAAAACCTTTCTTTCTGCCTGCAAACTGTAGATTGTCCATAGCAACCAAAAGTAGTGATGCAACGGATCGTCATTTATCCGTGATCCGAACCGAAGATATTGATCCGAACCGCACACACGTGATCCGCGGATTGATTTATGAAAAAAAAAAAGTTGTGCACGTTTAGTCCACACACAGCGTGGTCATGGCGAGCGGCGGAATGGAGGAGCTTGAAAGCCCAGCGTCATTTAAATCCCCTGTATGAGAGAGTTTTGGCTTCCCTGTCAAATATAATGATGAAGGAAAGAGGTCAGTGGATAAAACCATGACGGTGTGTAGGCACAGTGGCACAAGAAAGCCATATGACAGTGGAAACACATCAAACATGGCCACGCATTTGAAGCGTCACCCGGTGTTTCACTGACAGGAGTGAAAATGATAGCGAAAACGAAAGCTGCTCAACAACCGCTTATCACTGCGGCATTTAAGCAGCCACTTGTTACACAATCAGACCGGGCTAAAGCCATTGCAAATGCCATCAGTGTGTTTATAGGTGCAGACATGAGGCCATATTCGGTTGTGCAAAATGAGGGATTTAAACACATGCTGAAAGTGCTTGAGCCACTTTACGACATTTTTTTTTTTTTTGCGGATCCGAAAAATAATTCGAACCGTGACTCTGATCCGAGAAACGATCCGAACCGTGAGTTTTTTGATCCGTTGCACCCCTAACCAAAAGTGTCCCTTTATGTAAAAAATGGTTTTAGAGCAGCTAGCAAACAGCGATAATAAATTATAATCACAGAATTGTGCGATAGCGATTTGTGGGGAAATTCGTCATAAAAAAATAAAAGTAATGACAGCGACAATTCTGCAACTGAGCAAATTTCAGTGATTTTGAGTTGATTACATTATTGAATCATTTTTATTATAATTATATTATTATTTGTTATAATTATTTATTATATTATAATTTATAATTTTGTTTTTAAAAAAATTTCATACCCGGGATGCCTAATAGACTCTTGTTTGGTCAGATTTAAGTGAGTTATTCCTAAAAATTACAGGCCTACAATATAAAACGCCAAATTTCCTTGCAAATAATGGTACCGCTTTAGCACCATACCATACCGCCAGGGAGGTTAAAGAAGCCCTAAAGAGCAATAAAAACCCAACACAGGTTCCTTCCCTATTTAAATCTAAAAAGTTGTCTCTAGACTCTTTAGAACAGTTCTGGTGGTTTTTGAACCCACCAATATTTGCGTCACATAAACACAGCTCCGTGTTTACTGATCTCTCCTGGTGGAGTCATTAAGGACAGGGAGATCAAGATGTTTCTGTAACAAGGCCAAATCCTCATCTCTATAAACACTTACTGGAAAAACAAGGCCCCGGAGCTGGGCTTACCTCACCGCCAAGGGCCAGTCACATGTGACAATACTGAGAATAACACGGGCACATGGCTAATATTAGTATCAGCTCGTCTGTCAAACTGTTGCACAGAAAGTTTAGGAGCTGAATTCAGAGTAAACACAGTTACTGGAAGACAAGTGGAGAGGCGTGAACATGGCGTCCTCGCTACTGAAGAGCAGAAGTCAATGAGACTGCAGAGAGGAAGCATTTATCAAGGTACATCGTGTCTGTGTTGTATACATCGGTCTATTTGTACTACAAGGTCTGTCTCTGTTTTATGTTAGAGGTCCATTTAAAGTTTACTTTATGCATATTAGGGCTTCAAAGGCAAACTGTATTATATATCCATAACAAATGATGTTATTCTGATTTTCCCATGTTTTCTCTATTATATTTACATACAGATTGTAGGTTGCATGGCATTTGATGCTATCAATCTTTGCAAACTATTGCCGACATAAAATCTAGAGAGTGAATTGTTTTTAGTCAGTCAGACCTGACTGGTAACCTTTCACTTAGAAGAAAGAACAGTAAAGATGGTCATATACCAGTAGAATTTCCTTAAAAATTGTATTTTCAAAACATTCAATCGATTAATGTGATCAAATCAACATTTTCTCGAATAAGCAAACAAAAATTCCATCTGGGAATGTGGTTTTTGTTCGGGAACAGTCATACTTTTTTTTTGTAATGCGCATGTGCATCTTGAAATCGAACGCTGAATTCAAAACATTTGTATGGTAATTGATCAGCTTCCAGGTTTTTTGTCAAACCTTAGCCACGTCAAAACAGGGCACTTTCGCCTCTTCCTGCCCAGGACAATTTTCAGCTTTCAGTGCTGTCACACTTTGAAATACAATTGCGCGGTCATGCAACACTGTACCCAAACTAAATTTTTATTATTTTGTTCACACAATCAGAGCTTTCTTTTGGTGGTATTTAATCACCACTTGGTTTTTTATATTTTGCTAAATAAACAAAAAAATATTTTTCTTTGTTCTGTTAATTCTGTCTAATTGTTTTTCATAAATTTAGGCCAAAATGTATTCTGCTACATTTCTTTAGTGTAAATAACCCAAATCAGTGTATATTTTGTAGTCTGTAGGAAAGTTATAGAGTCCACAAATGATGGTATATATCTGCAAATTGATCAATTCTCATTTCTCATTTCATGAGGCCCTAAAATGCCAGGGGCCGGATTCAGATACGAGATACGACGGCGTATCTCCAGATACGCCGTCGTATCTCCAGATACGCCGTCGTATCTCTGAGTGCGGGCCGTCGTATCTGTGCTCCTGATTCAGAGAATCAGTTACGCATAGATTTCCCTAAGGTCCGACCGGCGTAAGTGTCTTACATCGTCGTATTTTAGGCTGCATATTTACGCTGGCCGCTAGGTGGCACTTCCGTATAGTTACGCTTGTGTACTTCCAAGTACCGGTGCTGTTAAAAGTTAAGGGATAATCAGAGTGCAGTTGACTCCGATTGTGATTGCAATTTTACAAAGGGCCTCTGTTTCGGCTGGGCTGTGCTGTGGGTCCATTCTGTTGTTGCTGGGGTGTTGTACCACCCCGGGGCGACAGGTGGCGCCAGTGGAGTTCAGGCTGATGTGCCTCTTGCCAGCAGCCAATCTGGAGGGAGTTTCCCTCGCGGGGCATGCTGGGGGAGGGTACTTCTGGAGCAGACGCCATTGAGGCAGGGTTCTTTTCCGGAGGTGGCACCCACCTTTAGGGTGACCACGCATCACGGCTCCCCGGCGAGATGGCCTACCAGGCTGGGGTGCGCGTGCTATGCGGTGTTCCTGGTTCTGGGACCATGTTGGCCCGGAACATTTGAAGCTGTGGCTGTGCCCCAGTGACAGACTGGGTCCCCAATTCCAAGAAGATCCCAAGCGAGTTGGCTGTTTGGTGGGGAGTCCGCCTGAGGAGAGCCAAGAGAGGGTGGCGATCCAACAGAGCCTAGACAATCCATCGGGGATCAAAGTAACCAGACACTGAGAGGTTGGATGTCAGTAACCTGTCAGTCGGTAACCTGATTGAGAACACTACCTGAAGGAGATTCAAAACACAAATTCTACAGAGGAGGATTGCCTCCATGATCTAAGTTCTAGGGAGAGTCTGTGGCAGAGATCTTTTCCCTCAAAGCTCCGAGTGATACTCTGGCTGCCAGGTCGGTGTAAGAGGCCTGTCCAGGTACACTATACCCACTCTGGCTGGAGTGGTGACGAAATTCTCATCGGATGGACTGATCGTGTGTACGCAGCATTAGACTTGTTCAATCAGATGAACTAATCAGATGAACTATGTAACCTATGAAGGAAAACCTCCAACAAGCTAAATAGCTTTGGTGAGACATCTCCCACACTGCAAGGCTTCCCTTGGTCGAACCAATAGTAGCTCAAACCACAGAAATACAGAAAGGAGCACCAAGCCAACACCAGATAAGAGTCCAAGATTATTTTAATTGTTGGTAAAAAAAGTCATAGAAAAACATCCAACTTCTTTCAGGGGCCACACCATTCACACTCGTTCTTCATCAGGGCTCAATACCGCATACAACTTGGATGGACTCAAAGAAAGCAATGACTTTACAGATCTAAATCAGAACCAGTATTGAACTCTACATGGAGCAACAACTTGGCAGAAATGGATTACTGCTCAACAACTACCATTGGTGGCCAGTGGTCACGTCTACCATTTTTGGTCAGTGGAAAACATATCTATATAATGCATTTACCTACACTGCTGCAGGAGAATCCTGAGCCAATAAGAATAAGCAATTCTGAATATATACATTTGTAGGGAGAAATGATGTGCTTCTATTCTCTGACCCCCAACATCACTTTATGTACGATAGTGATGTAGGGGGTCAGTGGAAGGAACAATGGCTAGCGGTGGGGGACACACAGTCATTTGACAGGAAGTGTTGAATCCTGAAGAGTACAGGGGATGCAGTGCCAGAATGAAGGAAAGGTTGGAGACCAGAGAGGTCAGTATACAGTGGCTTCTATTGCAGGGAGCTGACGTTTTTTTTTCTCTTTGGAGACAAGATAGGGTCACTTTAACGCATATATATCACCTGGAAATGAATTACAAACTTCCTGTTGCATGCAGGCACCCTCCGATTTGACTTAACTGTGTGTGTTTCCTTTCTGTGAAAGAAGTTAAAAAAATAAGGCTAATGCAGGCCAAATTTTTGGCACAGGTCCAAGATAGTTGAAAGGAGCCATTTAAAACCCAATGCACTCTTAAAAACCAACAAAAACTGCCTTGATTTTGCCTTAATTATTGTCTCTAATACATTTCACCAAAATTTCGAACATCTCAGAGTTTTAGCCAAAACTGTCAATTTTGATCATCCATATCACGCATATGTAATGAACAGGCTCCCAACCTCTGAACCCAGAATTAAAGTAGCCAATGACACCAGCTTTTGGGGTGCCTCGTCACAGCAACAATGACACTGTAATGTGCAAAGGGGGCTCTCTCATATATACCTATGAGGAGTTATGTGTCCACCATGATGGAATCCAGTCACAGGTCACCTCAATGGAACACTGTAGCTTCATAACACAAACATTTAGTCACACATAAATTTGGACACTATGCAGTATCCTCCTGGCCACTGCCCAACATGGCTGGCCTGTGTAAGCCATGTGACCCCAATAATGCCCCCACCCTATTGTCAAGGAGGGGGTGAGGTTACTCATACACTACAGAAAACATCAAAGCTATAGGGCAAACCTCAGCAGCTCAACTGAACCTCAGCTCTTACACAAATATGGAACAGCAAACAAAGAAAATGTTAAGGTCACTTTCCCATATTTTTCCATTTTATAGCATTGAGAGGTTCATATACGTCTTCACACATGTAGACTTGTGTGATAACACAATTATAACACACATTGGAAATGCAAATAAAATGCAACTGAATCACAGACCCATAAGTGTAAATGGGCCCATACAGTCCAGTCCATTTAAGTTATCCTTATCTGAGTTTTATATGATTAATTTTATAATCAGTGACATTTTACTAGTACAGTCTCCTTGGATATGATTTTGTATTGTTCAGCCTTACATTTTGAGATTTAAAAAAAACAATCTATTAACCTTCTATGAGGAGGTGAGTTGCCATCTAGATAAAGGAAGACCCGTAGACGTGGTGTATCTGGATTTTGCAAAAGCATTTGACACAGTTCCCCATAAACGTTTACTGTACAAAATAAGGTCCATTGGCATGGACCATAGGGTGAGTACATGGATTGAAAACTGGCTAGAAGGGCGAGTTCAGAGGGTGGTGATAAATGGGGAGTACTCGGAATGGACCGGGGTAGGTAGTGGGGTCCCCCAGGGTTCTGTACTGGGAACAATCCTATTTAATTTGTTCAGAAACTACCTGGAGGATTGGATAAACAGCTACATGGCAAATGAGATTTAATGTAGAACATTTTTAAATAATGCATTTTGGTGGCAAAAATATGAATGCAATCTATACACTGGGGGAAGAACCTCTGGGGGAATCTAGGGTGGAAAAGGACCTGGGGGTCCTAGTAGATGATAGGCTCAGCAATGGCATGCAATGCCAAGCTGCTGCTAACAAAGCAAACAGTATATTGACATGCATTAAAAAGGGGAGTAACTTCAGAGATAAAATTATAATTCTCCAGCTCTACAAGACTCTGGTCCGGCCACACCTGGAGTATGCTGTCCAGCTCTGGGCACCAGTCCTCAGGAAGGATGTATGGAAATGGGTCGAGTACAAAGAAGGGCAACAAAGCTAATAAAGGGTCTGGAGGATATTAGTTAAGAGGAAATGTTGCAAGCACTGACCTTATTCTCTCTGGAGAAAAGACGCTTAAGAGGGGATATGATTTAAATTTACAAATACCGTACTGGTGACCTCACAATAGGGATAAAACTTTTTCACAGA
The DNA here is from genome assembly GCF_905171775.1 of Rana temporaria. Taxonomy (NCBI): domain Eukaryota; kingdom Metazoa; phylum Chordata; class Amphibia; order Anura; family Ranidae; genus Rana; species Rana temporaria. Next base: position 391,683,292 of record NC_053493.1, on the reverse strand, counting down.
AGGGAGGTTAACAAGGCACATTGCCACTCATTAAAATTAGAGGAAAGGAGTTTTAACCTTAAAGGGGTTGTAAAGGATTTTTTTTTTCATAATAAGCATCCTTTACCTGCAGACATTCCTCTTTTCACTTCCTCATTGTTCGTTTTTGCTCATAAGTTTCTCTATTTCTTCTCTGTTCTGTTCACTTCCTGCTTGTCTGATTTTACTGACCACCGTGATGGGAGGCTTTACTGTTGTGGTCAGTAACATGCTCACCCCCTCCTGGGAACTGTGCGGCAGGACGCTCTCTACGTGTTAGAGACTTCAAGGAGGTCCGAATTACTGGGCGTGCCGCAATTCATACTGGGAAATGAAGTTCTTACATGAACGAGCGATGCAAACCAGGAAGTAAATGAGAGAACAGAAACTAGAATGCCGGAGGTGATATAGATGAAGGAATTTAATAGGTATTTACTCGTTTTTTAACAGATTCATTACACTATTCTGTCTGTCTACCTTGCAGACATTAATTTTAGGCAAATTTTTTTTTTCCTTTAGTGACCCTTTAAACTACGTAGAGGTTTATTTACTGTAAGAGTGGCAAGGATGTGGAATTCCCTTCCGCAGGCGGTGGTATCAGCGGGGAGCATCGATAGTTTCAAAAAACTATTAGATAAGCACCTGATTGACCACAACATACAGGGATATACAATGTAATACTGACATATAATCACACACATAGGTTGGACTTGATGAACGTGTGTCTTTTTTCAACCTCACCTACTATGTAACTATGTATATATGTAACACTTACACCTAATTTAAAAGGATTCGGGTCTTACAGAATACTTGGTGTAAAAACAGGGGTCAAGGCTGTTGCTACCAGGCCCCTGTTCCAGAATGATATGGGCTGGACCTTCTATGGCCCTTTATTTCCCCTCATACTCAAAAAGAAACTTCACTCTCCCAATGAAAATTTTAGTCTACTTCCCCACTTAATGATGGTGCTTTGTTATGTGGGTAATATACTTCCAAGCCAAGGGGATCCAGCACTGTACATTGTCATTTTTAAAAATGGGGGGTGAGATTGGTGTAAAAGGTCACTTTTGAGTGAAGCTCTGCTTTAAAGCGGGGGTTCACCCGTACATAAGACTTTTTCCCCTTAGATGGATGCTCGTGTTGTCTAGGGGAATCGGCTAGTTGTTTTAAAATATGAGCTGTACTTACCGTTTACGAGATGCATCTTCTCCGCCGCTTCCGGGTATGGGCTTCGGAACTGGGCGTTCCTATTTTGATTGACAGTCTTCCGAGAGGCTTCCGACGGTCGCATCCATCGCGTCACGATTTTCTGAAAGAAGCCGAACGTCGGTGCGCAGGCGCAGTATAGAGCCGCATCGACGTTCGGCTTCTTTCGGCTACTAGTGACGCGATGGATGCGACCGTTGGAAGCCTCTCGGAAGACTGTCAATCAAGAAGGAACGCCCGCTCCCGAAGACCCATACCCGGAAGTGACGGAGAAGATGCATCTCGAAAACGGTAAGTACAGCTCATATTTTAAAACAACTAGCCAATTCCCCTAGACAAAACGAGCATCCATCTAAGGGGAAAAGAGGAAAAAAAACTTCATTGGGTGAACTCCCACTTTAAAGTGAAATAGAGAGCATTGGGCACACAGGGTTTAACACAATACAATCTCCCACTTGGGGAAGTATCCCCAAAACTGGTGATCCACAGTTTCCTTATCCTGGAATAGTTCTTGTTACAGCACCCCTTTGCTTCTGCCCTCTATATGCAGCTAAGCCATGTGTTTTTACTCCCCCCAACTGCAAGTGTAAACAAGGCCTATGGGTCAGTACAGTCTGTAGATGGTCAGGAGGAGGCCTGGTTGCTGTTCTAATGAAAATTTTAAAGGAGCAATAAAATGCCTGCCAAACCCACTCTGAGGCCTCGTACACACGACCGAGGAACTCGACGGGCGAAACACATCGTTTTCCTCGTCGAGTTCTTAGTTAGGCTTGTTGAGGAACTCGACAAGCTTGCTTTGCGTACACACTGTCAAGACAAAATCTCCTTGTTCTCAAACGTGGTGACGTACAACACGTACAACGGCAGGGGAAGTTCGATTCCACTGGCTAAACTCTTGGGGCTGCTTTTGCTAATCTCATGTGTTTGCGTGTTAAATAAAAGTTTGGTAAGAGACGATTTGCACTTTTCAGTCTGTTACAGCTTTAAAAATGTGTTATCTCCATTACAAATGCTACTGTTACTCCCGTCTCATACTTTATTCTGAGCAAGCGCGGGTCTCTTAGCATACACACGCCCGAGTTTCTCGTCGAAAACCAGCCCGTCGAGGAACTCGACGAGCCAATTTGAGACTCCCGTCAAGGAACATGCTCTCTTTTTGGCTCGTCGAGTTTCTCGACAGTTTCCTCGACGAAAATGTACACACGACCGGTTTCCTCGGCAAAAAAATATCTCCCAGCAAGTTTCTTGCTGGTTTTTGCCGAGAAACTCGGCCGTGTGTACGAGGCCTCAGTGTATAGTCCAAAGTAGCAAAATCTTACTTGTACAAAAACATTGGCCTCAATAAAGAATTGTGGACCCAAGAAAGCAGTTACTTAAAATTGGACTTAATAGCATTGACACAGGACAATATGTATAAGAAAAATAGAAATGTATTGATAAGCTATCAATACATTTCAATTTTTCTTATACATATTGTCCTGCATTAAAGTACTATTTTAAGTAACCACTTTCTTGGGTCACGATCAGTGGCGGTGCGTCCATAAGAGCGCACGAGTGCCACCCCCTCTCTCCAGCAACCCCCTCTATCACCAATAGATAGATTTATGCATAGCCATAAGCTCTAATAGGCTCTAATAGGCGTTAAAAAAAGTTAAACAGCGAGCGCTATGCTTGGCGCTCGCAGTTCGCCCAGTTGTGTTAGAAAAACAAATGAATATTCGCTTTTCTAACACTGAACTGCCTCTCCGCCAATCAGGTGCTCGTGTCTGTTATTAGACAAGCGCTGTGATTGGACGCCTGTCAGGTGTCCAATCATATGAGAGGACGGGAGGACACCGCTCGCGGGCAGGGGAGCACAGTGGGGCAGCATTTAATGGCACAGTGATAGCATTTGATGGGGCACAGTGGGAGCATTTGATGGGGCACAGTGGCAGCATTTGATGGGCACAGTGGGAGCGTTTGATGGGCGCAGTGGCAGCGTTTGATGGCACAGGGGCAGCGTTTGATGGCACAGGGCAGCGTTTGATGGGCACAGTGGTGGCATTTGGTGGGCACAGTGGCGGCATTTGATGGCACAGGGGCTGCGTTTGATGGCACAGTGGCTGCGTTTGATGGGCACAGTGGTAGCGTTTCATGAGCACAGTGGTAGCGTTTGATGAGCACAGTGGCTGCGTTTGATGGGCACAGTGGCTGTGTTTGATGGGCACAGTGGCTGTGTTTGATGGTACAGTGGCTCAGTTTGATGGCACAGTGGCTGCGTTTGATGGGCACAGTGGCTGCGTTTGATGGCACAGTGGCTCAGTTTGATGGTACAGTGGCTGTGTTTGATGGCACAGTGAGGCTGCAATTGATGGGGGTTTTTTTTCAGAATTTTTCAATTTGTTTGCACCCCCCCAAAAATTGAGCATCGATTCTTTATTGAGCCCAATGTTTTTGTCAAGTTGCCACTCCCGATTATCTGTATTCAGCACTAAAACGTCTGCTTCCCAGTCATTTAGTGGGTAGGCTCTGTCCTAGGGCAAGTTTAGAAATGAAATCGTCATGCTTGTCTAAATTGTACCCTTTCAACTTTAATAGCATAAGCAGCATTTCGCAAATCCATAAACAAAGCATTGCACAATGAATGAAAAGTAAGTTCTATGGAAACTAAATGTAAGTTCTCTTAATGTTTAGAAAAATGTAAGAAACAGTTCAACACTTGAAGATGGATGGAGAAATGTGAATTTCACAACTTTATAGTTAAGAGTTAAAGTAAACTTTTCATAAATTGCCTCGCAAAATATTTTACTGCAGTCATAATGTTAAGCAAATTAGAGAAGTGGATTTCTCTAGTAAAAGGAAGTGGATATTTGTTTTACAGCCAATGACATTTTACATAAACCAGTTTTGTAGACATTTTAATCCATTGCTTGCCACCATATTTTTTTTCTTAGCAAGAGCTCTAGCCAGCATAGAGCCATCGAATATTTGCACCTTTATTTTTTTTTAAAGGATAACTAAACTCAAGAACAAAAATGTAATATGTTGCAGTTTAGGGTGCTTACATGAGGTGCATTAGGTTTCTTTTTTTTTCAGGATAAGAACATTTTCGGCAAATACAGAAAATACATGTTGATCTCGCCAGAAATGTTGCATCCTTGTCACTTCCTGTGAGCTACACAGACAATATCTTCTTTCCTAGCTATCTTCTCTATATTAAACTACCATTTGCCCTGCCCTCGATGTAATGAGGATAAAAATATACAATCAAATTTGTAGTCCATATCAAAGGGCAACTTAGGGTGACAACCATGGCTCCCTCCATAGATACCATAGAGGAGTGATGTGCGGAAGGTCTATCCCAGGGGTGTCCAACTTTTTGACCTTCCTTGGACCACACATAAAATAACAGTAAGGAAAGCTAAGAGCAGAAAAAGTTTGGTAGATCACAAGTTTTACAATAGATAATCGATCTCTGATATAGATAATGTACCTATGTGAGTAATAAAACAATTTATTTTTGTAATAATTTTTATTATAAAAGTAAAAGAAGGCAACATAAAACGAGTGCGATATTTGACGTCAATGGTGGCTGGTACGCCATGTCCGCACTAACCCCATCCAGGTCGCGGGCTGCTTTCCCAGCTTTAGCGGCTTCCCCAGCTTCGGCAGCTTCCCTGGCTTCTCCTCCAGGCCAATCTTAAGATCTGCTTCCTGTCCTGATTGGCTGGGAGGAGAAGCAGGAAGACAATAGTGAATGTTGATTTGCTAATGTCACAAGTGGGTGGGCTCTAAGCCAGTTAGCCAGTTAGAGCCTCAGGCTCTACTGTATTAATGTGCTTCGAAAAAAAAAGCTTATGCGTCTTGCGCCCCACGTGGAGATTAGGGGCCAGCGCATAAAGATTAGGGGGCGTGCCCTTGCGCCCCTTATGGACTGGCCTCTGGTGTTTGATGCAGCTTTTGATCACCTAATGCATCAATATCTGGTTGGATGGATGGAGTAGCAATTCTCAATAAATTCTCAAGATGCTCATCGGATATTTTGGCCCGGATTCACGTAGAAGAGCGCATCTTTGTGCGGGCGTAACGTATCCTATTTATGTTACGCCTCCACAACTTTGACAGGCAAGTGCACTATTCACAAACCAAAGTAGCGGCGGCGTAGCGTAAATAGGCCGGCGTAAGCCCGCCTAATTCAAATGTGGAAGATGTGGGCGTGTGTTATGTAAATTTATTGTGACCCCACGTAAATGACGGTTTTTACGAACGGCGCATGTGCCGTCCGTGAAAGTATCCCAGTGCGCATGCTCCAAATTAACCCGCAAGAAGCCAATGCTTTTGACATAAACGTAAATGACGCCCAGCCCTATTCGCGAACGACTTACGCAAGCGACGTAAAAAGTGAAAAATTCAACGCTGGCCCGACGTCCATACTTAACATTGGTACGCCTCATATAAGCCTCATATAGCAGGGGTAACTTTACGCCGGAAAAAGCCTAATGTAAACGGCGTATCTGTAATGCGACAGCCGGGCGTACGTTCGTGAATTCTAGCTGATTTACATATTTCTAGGCGTAAATCAGCGTACACGCCCCTAGCAGCCAGCGTAAATATGCAGTTAAGATACGACGGCGTAGGAGACTTACGCTGGTCGTATCTTATACTAATTCTGGCGTATCTGATTCTTTGAATCAGTCGTCAAGATGCGACGCCTCAGACTCAGAGATATGACGGCGTATCTGGAGATACGCCGTCGTATCTCCTACGTGAATCCGGGCCTCTGGTTCTAATTTTGCCCTTCATGTGTCTTTTTTGCCTAATTTTGCCCTTCCTGGAAAATAGTTGCTCACAAATATAGCCGAAAACTGATGACATGAATAAGGCGTGACTGAGAAGAGTGGGATATTTTTCTTTGGGAAGATACAACTTATAAAAATCAAATAAAGAGACACTGTCAAATTTTTCTTTGGCCGCATGTGTTTGCAAAGTGTAAACACATTTTTACCAAAAATTCCAAAAACATATCAACATTTTTAAGTAGGTTTTCGATTTTGTGTTGGGCCACATTCATAGCCATCTTGGGCAGCATGATTGACCCCCTTAGTTTAGAACCACTTTTCACAGTGACAGAAAGTCAGAGAGACAGGCAGCAATGCTAAAGCTCTTCAATGGGTACCAAGACTGCAACAAAAAACATTTTAGCACAAAAGACAAAGGAACGTAACCTACGCCTAGTCATATTCACGTAAACGACAAAAGATACGACGGCTTGTGTTCCCTGGTCCATAACTTTGCATGGGTTGCGCCTCATATATGGGGAATAACTTTACACCGGACGTACGACTTACGCAAACCGCGTATATTATGCGCCGGGCGCAAGTATCTCCCTCATTTCCATATTTGAATAGGAAATCAATGGGAGCGCCACATGCATCCAGCGTAAATATGCGCCCACGATACTCCGGCGTAGGCAAGTTACATCGGTCGGATAAAGCCTATTTTTAGGCGTATCTCAGTTTGTGGGTCAGCGCATAGATACGACGGCGCACATTTGTACTTACGACGGCTTATCTTGAGATACATCGGCGCAAGTGCTTTGTGAATCCTGGCCAATGATTATAATCTTGGTCAAATTTTTAATGCTGTGATTGAAACTGACTTTGAACACTAAATGAATTATCCTAAATACACCCCTCTCTGCAAATACAGTAAAACCTTGGGTTGAAAGTAACTTGGTTTGAGATCGTTTTGTAAGACAAGCAAAATTTTTTAATACATTTTGAGTTGATATACAAGCGATGTCTTGATATAAGAGTTGAGTGATGTCACAACTGGGTAGAAAAAAGATGGAAGGCACCTCTAAGTTTAGCAATATGGTTACATTTAATGAAGGTACAAGATTTAGCAACTCACATAGTTTTACTGTATATCCTATAAATACATTTTAAAAAGTTTGGTGAAATTGGTAATTTGAAGGGGGGGGGGGGTGTAAAATAATTTTCCTGTAGTGGGGAAGATTTTGCAGGCTGGATTTATATGTAATAAGATAAGGAAGAGAGGATGGATAGGTGAGTCGCAGGTATTTTTCAAGGTTGTATAAGGTAGAAAAGTCCTGAGATCAATTCTAGCGAGCAGAAAATGTACTAAATATTGTTTACAAAAAAGCAAATCTGTTTCTTTTTAAAACAAAAAGAAAAATATTAAAAGCTTTTATTTATTTTTTTCTAGGATGAAAGTGAAGCATCTGACCCACTTTGGCTATCCTCACATTTATCGCATTCCTCTCCTTACTCTGTATTAATTAATACTGAAAAAAAATCAAAGCATCAATATGGATGGCAATTCTTGTAACTCACTGCTCTTCCATGATAAAGATCTTTCATGTGACTTACTCAGAGATTTGAACAATTTGAGAGAAGCGGGTTTATTAACAGATGTTATCATTTGCACTGATGATTGTGAGTTTCCATGTCACCGCAATGTGATGGCTTCAAGTAGCCCCTATTTCAAGGCCATGTTCTGCAACAATTTTAAAGAGAGCATCCAAGAAAGAGTGACTTTACTGGGCATTGATTCAGACACATTTCGCCAGATAATCACATATGTTTACACTGGAGGTATCCTTATCACAGTCAATAATGTATTCCATCTCATTCAAGCTGCTTCATTGCTCCAATATGATAAATTAATAGGAACATGCTTGAAATTCCTCCAGGACCAAATGACTCCTCAAAACTGTTTAAGCATGATTTGTCTTTCTGAATTATTTAGTTTGAAGAGCCTTAAAGAGAAAGCTAAACACATGGCTTTGCAGTGTTTTAAAGAAGTGTCCCTTTCAGAAGATCTGAAGGAGCTCTCTGTGTCGGAATTGTTGGACTATCTTGGAGATGATGACCTTTATGGCGAAGAGGAACACGTGTATGAGACCCTAATGTCTTGGATCAGACACGATATCCAAGGGAGAAAGTGCTACTTGCAAGAACTATTTAAAAAAGTCAGACTTGAATATATTCACCCAATGTTCCTCTTCCATTTCATTGCAAATGACCCTCTTATTCAGTCGTCTATGTTTTGCCGAACCATGTTGGAATCTGCCTGTACAGTCATTTTTTCTCTAAACTCAAATACTTCTCCAGATGTAAAGCCCACGTGGCACTCTCCACGTCGTTTTTCTCATCAAGAATTCCTTATAAATGTCGGAGGCCGAAAAGACAGCCAGCAGACCACCAGAGATGTTTTGTTGTACAATGAAAGGTCCAACCAGTGGCTTAGACTAGCCAAGCTTCCATTACGCCTGCACAAGGCTACTGCAGTAGGTCTGCACGGTAGTATCTATGTGCTTGGTGGGTTGTCTATGGCCAACAAGGACAAAACCGTTACTTCAGGTGTGTATATTCTTTCTCTCAAATTAAACCAGTGGCGGATAGGAGTCCCTATGCTTGTTCCAAGATATTCTCACCAAAGTATTGGATACCGAAACTATATATTTTCAATTGGAGGAATTGGTGAGAAACAGGAACTACTCAACTCAGTGGAAAGGTTTGATAGCATTTATAATACTTGGGGCACCATGGCTAACATGCCAGTTGCTGTCCTTCATCCAGCTGTAGCTGCTAAAGACCAAAGAATCTACCTCTTTGGTGGAGAGGATGTTATGCAAAATCCTGTTCGACTTATACAGGTAAATTATAAAGAAAAAAAATGTTTGTTGTTGGGACTTTGTATGAGGCCATGACTATACAGTACACAGGTCTCCATCAGTAGTGTATTTAGGTTTTGTGCTGCCCTAGGCCTGACTAAACTCGTATAACCCTTAATTTTAAAATGACCCCCCCCCCGTCCTGTCGTCAAGGTCACACCCCTTCCTGTTTAAGACCTGCTCTAAAATTCTCCAGTGGGGACACTAGTTCTGAGGGCCTTAATCTGCAGAGATTTCCTCTCACTTCCTGTTTGGCTATGGGGCAGGAAATGAAAGGGAAATTAATGGATGGAAAAAACATTAACAGGGGGCTATAACCACCCTTTACTCTAATCCAAAATGGAAAAAAAAGTGTTGCCTATAGTTCTACTTTAAGCACAAATTTCTGCAAAAAAAAGGAGGATATACCATGCCAGTGGTGCAGCAGAAAACATGTAGCACAGTGATGAAGTATGTGGTCCAGGCATCGAGAAAAGGAAGGATTTGGGGCAGGAACAAATAAATCCACCTGTTTATTTTTCTCATCAGCAATCAACAGAAATAAAATTAAGATTCCTTAATATGTACAACTGACACAAGCACCTGCCAGGTATAGGTGACCTTGTCAGTGTCCCTTGTGTCCGCACCATCCCTATCATGCCGGCAGCAGTGCAGCCGCTTTATGGGGGCACCCGACTGATTTGTCTTGTGGCCCAGTCCACCTCATAAGACTGGCGCTATACTAAAAGCGCAAGCCGGCGGGGACTTTTTTCATGTTGCCTATCTGCAAAGTGCTGCCCTAGGCCTGGGCCTTGTTGGCCTAGGCCAAGATACAGCATTGGTCTCCATGCCTAATAATATGAAAAGGAAGGGAAAATGGGAGAAAAGGGGGTAATGGGACTTTGTACGAAACACAACACTAGGGTAGAATGAATCAATCAATCAATCAATAAAAGGTAAATATGATATTTATTAATAACACAATTAAGCATAGTGCAATAGATGATATTCATATTAAATCAATAAGTATGTGACAGAGTATGGTAAAACATGATTAATAAATCACATAATAATAAAATTGATTGCATAATATACATAGTAGCACATTAAAGTTAATTAATTGATGATTCAAACAAATAAAACCCATAGTAGACACATGATTACTGTGACATGGCATCAAATATGAAAGCTTGACGCGTTTTGTGGATTGTGTCCACTCATCAGGAGCAGCTATACACTGGGAGTACCTAAAATAGATTGTAAATTCATAATCAATGGTAATTAATTAGAAAAGGAAGAGAGGGAACAAAAAACTATGGTCCTAGCACTGTTACCTATGAGTAAATTATAAAAGAACGTAGATGATGGTAATGATGATTGGAGGCACTAGTGGATGATGAACATCCCCCCTGGGAGCTGAGGTCGTAATAATTGCGGCGACAGGGGGGGGGCTGAGAACCATGGGTGAAAAACAATGCATAAGAAGAATCTCCCTTCATAATTATTATTTGTTACAGAAGCCCATTGGGCTCATACCAATCACTACAGCTGTGGAAGGGGGATTCTTCTTATGCATTGTTTTTCACCCATGATTCTCAGGCTCCCCCTGTCACTGCATTATTAAAGGGACACTAAAGGTTCCAGTTTAAAAAAAAAAACATGTTATACTTACCTCCAATGTGCAGCTTGTTTTGCACAGTGGCCCCGATCCTGGTCTTCTGGGGTCCATGTGGGCTGTCTTGGCTCCTCCCCGCATCAGCTAATCCCCTTCATGGGAAGTGCTCTCCCAAGGGAGTTAGCTTGCGGGCACGCTCCCGTGATACAGCCGGCGACCATAACTGCGGACTGTATCACACGGCCCTGCCCCCGGCGCACCACATCATTGCATGTGATTGACATTAGCGCGAGCCAAAGGCTGCCCTGCTTTCAATCTAGCAAATCTAGCCAATCGACGACCATACTTCTAAGGAGAAGAGGACACTGGGGGTCGTGCACAGCAGATTCGGGCTCAGGTAAGTAAAACGGGGGGGGGCTGGGGGAGCCGTCATTGCCAGTTTTTTTTTTTCACCTTAATGCATAGAGAACTATAAACATCACCCCATGGGAAAATGAGTGCAGTGAGAGGGCTGCAAAGAGAGGAAAATTCCATTACACACCTGGGAAACAGCGTGCTGGTTGTCCCCTATAGGCAATTATTATATTTTGGTCTGGTGAGTGTGCATTTTGGAAATTGGTGGCGGTGGCACAACTGGTGGAAGATTCACTATTTTGATTTATTCACCATATGGAATCCATACAAGTTTTCTGTCTCTGAGGAGCATTGGACTTTTTTCACTTTTTTACTTATTGAATTTATCTGGGCACTTGTTTTTTGGTGTATACATATTTTTTTTGGTGTATTGATTTGATTTGTATGATTTTTCCATATATTTAAGATTTTTTGGGGGCATATTTATTTAAGCTGTTGGCATATTTATCTTAAAATAATTTTACAAGATCAGCGCAGTAATACATATATATATATATATATATATATATATATATATATATATATATATATATATATATACCGTATTTATCGCGGTATAACGCGCTCTGGCGTATACCGCGCACCCCCAAAGTGGCCCCCAATCCTGTGGGAAAAAAAGATTTTTTGTTGTTTTGTACTTACAGTTTTGATGTCTTGCGCGGCGTCCATCTGCGGCCTCGTCGGGTCCGGCGTCCTTCTGCGGCCTCGTCGGGTGTCCTCTTCGGCGGGTCGGGCGTCCATCTTCGGCGGGTCGGGCGTCCATCTTCGGCGGGTCCGGTGTCCATCTTCGGCGGGTCCGGTGTCCATCTTCGGCGGGTCCGGCGTCCTTCGGCGGCGTCCTCCCGCTCGTTTCCCGCCACGACTTTGAATACTGCGCCCGCATATAGCGAGCGCAGTACACTCGTGAATCTTCGGGCAGGCTCGGGCGCCTCTCGCACTGACGTCCTGTACGCTCAGGACGTCAGGACGTCAGTACGAGAGGCGCCGAGACTGGCCGAAGATTCACGAGTGTACTGCGCTCGCTATATGCGGGCGCAGTATTCAAACTCATGGCGGGAAATCGGGTATCGGCGTATACTGCGCACCCACGATTTTGCCCTGATTTTCAGGGCAAAATAGTGCGCGGTATACGCCGATAAATACGGTATATACAGTATATATATATATATATATATATATTCTCTTTTTTCACTAAACCAGTCACCTTAAAGTATAACTAAAGGCAAAACTTTTTTTGTTGTTGTTGTGTTATGGACAGAGTGGAGATGGATTAGAACACCTGTCAGGTTTTATTGCTCTCTGTGCCCCGATTAGGGAGATTCATCCATCTTCCAATGGGGACACTAGTTCTGATGACCAGGGGATTCCCTTAATTTCCAGGAGTTTCCTGTTTTGGCTATGGTACATGAAGTGAATGGGATGCATTAAGGTGAAAAAATTGTTTTGGCTATGGTACAGGAAGTGAATAGGATGCATTAAGGTGAAAAAACAGGAAGGTTTACAACCCCTTTAAGTGGTTAAAGCGGAGTTCCGGCCACAATTTCACTTTTTAAATATAAATACCCCTGTAATACACAAGCTTAATGTATTCTAGTAAAGTTAGTCTGTAAACTAAGGTCCGTTTTGTTAGGTTGTTACAGCATTTAGACACTTTATAAAATAGAAATTGACTGGGGCCATCTTAAGTGTGGGCATCATGAAGCCAGACTGTATGACTTCCTGGATTTCAGCCTTGCAGATCTCGCACATGCTCAGTTCTTTCAGCACCTGTACTGTCCAAGTCACATGATTCTTCGAGACTGGGGATTGCACAGACTCCTGGAAAGTTACACCCACTACATTCCCAGGAGTCTGTGCGGTGTAGGTTAGGAAGCTTAAGCACCTAGGTGCAGGAAGAGGGAAGATTTACTATTCTGCCTAGCAACAACACTTTGAAGGCATCTAAAAAAAAAAATTTTTTTCTTAAAGGACTAATGACATTTTTTTAAAACTACTGATGTAATGTTATATTTATGGGTGGAACTCCACTTTAAGGTGAAATATTTCGAAGAGGACATCTATTGCAGTGACAATTGTCTAAGGCTCGATTCACACTTGTAGGGCTCCAAAGTTGCGCCGACTTTGCAGTGCAACTTTGGTGCAACTTTGACGCAACTTTGGATGGGTGCAACTTGGATACGGCTTTGGCTTTGCCCAGAAATTAAAGGGGTTAATTTGTCTGACTTTGAGAACATTTCCTCACACTAATTGTGTCTACAGGACAGGATGTGAAAAGAAATCTCCCCAGTGTGATACAGATGACAAACAAAAAAAATCCTGGCAGGGGTTTTATTATTCCTTCACTATCTAAAAAAAAAAAAGTCTTGGCTTTAGATATATTTATATTTTGCCCCCAGATTACTGTTTATGTGGGTGTTTTGCCGTCAGCGTTACAGTACTAGAACAATATGTACAGTTCATGCATTGCTTCACACATTTACTTGGGAAAAAAAATGGCTAATTAAAATTCTTGGAAGTGAGTAACAATTGTTCTCCTGTTGAGGCAAGATCTGAGTGTCCAACCAGCTACCTGCATTCCCCTGTACATCCTACACACGTACGCTGAAACCTTCTAATGAAACAGATTAGATGCTGGTAACGAATGTAACTGACAATGGAAAATGGTGAAATGCTGAGTGAGTAAGGCTGGATTCACACCTATGCATTTTGCAGATTTGCACTACAGAACGTGTTCCATAGAAAACCATGTGTAGCGCTCACCCCGAAGGAGCCGCTGATTAGTTTGGGATCGGCGTATTAAGTTACCCTTTTGGCTTGTTCTAGAGGTGATACTTGTGAGTGTGGATAAAGCAAGTGTCCAGACATCAAATACGTTTTCAATGCTTTATTCCAAGGCCCAACATGGCCAACATCAACATGGCACACAATACAGAAAGGTTGATGAGCGAGGAGAGAATTTTAGTATCAGGCCTTGGATATGAAAGAGAGCAAGCCTGCTCTCGGAAATAATCAAGCTCAATTCGTCGCCACTCCAGCCAGAGTGGGTAAAGTGCTCCCGGACAGGCGGTATTCACAGGCCTGGCAGCCGGAGCGTCACTTGCAAATTCACTGGGAGGAAACAGGCCTCTGCCACAGGCTTAGCAATTTGAGATATCAGAGATTAGATTGAGTGAATCCTCCAAGTCAGTTCAAATAGTGTCACCAATTGACAGCTTTAAGCATACCTATCATGCGGTGTGGTGACTGGATCCCCGATGGTTCGTCTAAGCCTCCTGGACAACCTCTAGTTCTAGGTTCTCCCCGGGCCGATACCCATCGCACAGCTCCCAGCTTAGGATCCGCTCAACAGAGGATTGGGACCAAGCAAGACGCTGGGGCCCCTCTCAATGTTAGGGTGAGGCTCTGCATGGTGCGCAACCTCGGTGAAGTAGGCCACGGTGGCGGGGCCCATGGATGCGCGCACCCTGGAGGTGGATGCCGCACCTGGAACTCGGGCCCCGCATAGAACAGAACAACTAATGGCGGTTGCCACAGATATACACCCCCCAGCATGCCCAACGAGGGAAACATTCCTCTGATTGGCTGCTGGGGAAGGTGGGTCTGTCAGGACCCCTCTAGCACCAGGGGTGGTAACGCACCCCTGGGGCACAGACTGACCTACAGGACAGTCCTGAAATGACAACAGCCTAAATTTCCATAAATTGTGAATGGGAGTAAACTAACCCTCCCATTCCCCACTAACTTTAGCGTAGTGCCCATACTGAAAGTAAGGGGGTGCTACACATGTTAGATGCACTGTAGTGCAAATCTGCAAAATGCAAAAAGTACTAAAACTGCATAGGTGTGAATCAGTGGCGGCTGATGCTCAAATTTTTTGGGGGGGTGCAAACAAAAACGAAAAAAAAAAACATCAAACGCAGCCACTGTGCCCATCAATTATCCCACTGTGTCCATTAATTATCGCCACTGTGCCATCAAACACAGCCACTGTGCCCATCAATTGTCGCCACTGTGCCATCAAACACAGCCACTCTGCCATGCCATCAATTGTCGCCACTGTGTCATCAAACGCAGCCACTGTGCCATCAATTATCACCACTGTGCCATGCCATCAATTGTCACCACTGTGCCATCAAACGCAGCCACTGTGCCATCAATTGTCACCACTGTGCTATGCCATCAATTGCTGCCAGTTTGCCCCCACAAAAACCACCAGTTTGCCCCCACAAAAACTGCCGGTTTCCCCCTCCCCCCCCCGCCTGGTACTTACCTTTCTCGGGTCAGCCATCCTCCTCCAGACCTCCACGCTCCCTCGATATCTTCTCCCGCCCTCGATGTCACTTCAGCCAATCAGGTTACCAGTAACCAGACCCAGTGAACATGATTGGCTGAGAGGTGTGTGGCTGTGCGCCCTATGGTTAACTATTTGGAAGCCGATTACAGCCCACAGGCTCTGATAGGCACTTCCAAAACACACCCACTGCCGGCCACCACTGTAATTCAGATGGCATTCAGATGCATGAATGTATGTATTGATTGATGGGTGCAGGAGAGAGAGGGGGCGGCGCTCCTGCGCCCACTATGGACGCACCGCCAATGGTGTGAACTCCAAGCACAAACACTTTTGTTTAGCCCTTTAGCTGCAAGAGCTGTTTTGGAATTGTTTTTGAACATGTTTAAAAAAAAAAAATTTGAGCCTGGGTTCACATTGGAGGGATTTGTCATGCGATTTAAGAGATCAAATCACATGACTAGTCGCAGCCTATTGGAGGCAATGGCACTGTTCCAATCGGTGCAAAACCGATTTTGCGGCGCCGCACCGATTTGCAAAAGTAGTTCCTGCACTACTCTTGCCGAATTCAGGTGCGATTTCAATAGACATCTATGTATGAAGCCACACAGATGTCTATCAAGTAGCAGCTGAAATCACGCTGACCTTGCTACTTTGAAATCGTGCTACTTCAAGTGAAGTAGCATCAATGTGAACCACGGCTTAGGCCTGAAGATTAGTTGAAACGCCCAAACATTATAGATTTTCTGAAAGCAGACGCCCCTCAAAGCTTCATTGAAAAATGCGCAAAAGTACATTTTAGGTCGCATAAATGCAATATATCACCCAATTTTTTTGGTAAGAGCTTCAAGATTGGACACGCCCACAATATGATGAGGAATTTCAGTCATATTTTACAGAGGTAACTTTTTAAAAGCCCTTTCAGGTCATCTGTTTAGAGTTAACCATAAATAATGGCCCTAGAAATATTGCTCTCACTGCAGCATGTGTGGTGATATATAAAATGTGTAGTGGAAGGGACATTTTCGTATGTAGGTACCCCCATAGCTCTCAACTGTCCCTAATTTTGAGGGACTGTCCCTGATTTGGAGCAAAGTCCCTCTTTCCCTCTTTCCTCCTCATTTGTCCCTCATTTTGGTCTGATCTATATAGTTGTATATATAGTTATATAGTTGTTTTCCAGTGCTAAACTTTTCATCTGATTTCCAAAATGCTGCATTTGTAAATTCCAAAAGCCAATATCAAGGAATAGTAGTGGTAAAAAGGCACTTGTGGGCAGGCCTGTTGCAACAGGACAGGCAAAACAAGCAATTGCTTGGGGCCCCGAGCTGGCCTGGGGCCCCAGTAGGGCGGGCCCTTGCCGCGCCGCCGCTTCCTATAAATGCTGCAGCCTATAGCGTGGCCGAGCTCCTCTTCCTGAATCCCTCCTCCTGCAGTCTGGCCGGGTACCGCGCAGTACAGGAGATTCAGTTTCCTGTTCCCGGGCGGACTGACAGGATGTGCATACACTGAGTGCTCACTTCCTTTCAGTCCGCGGCCGTGAACAGCAAACTGAGTCTCCTGCCGCACGGTACGCGGTAGGGAGGGGGGTAAAAAGAACATGGGGGGGTAAGGGGGGAGGCAGTCATTACCTATTTTTTCTGAAAAATATGGTAGCTTGCTGACCATAACCCTACCTGGCTGGATGATATGTATCATAAACCATTTCCACAGCTTTCTTTCCATTTTCTTTCTTTACCATCCCATTTCTATCTTATTCTTTTTTGAATCAGGTAATATGTATTAAAGCTTTTTGCAAAAACTTACAAAGCAGACATTTTGCTTGGGGCCCCCAAATTCCTTCAAACGGCCCTGCTTGTGGGTTTAACCAATCTTGTTTTTTATTGTACAATTCTCCTTTAAGGGGGCGTGGATGGGGGTGTGTCCTATGCCTGCATACTTTTGCTGATAGGTGTCCCTCATTCCCATCTCGAAATGTTGGGAGGTATAGGTACCCCTGATGAGTGTGTTTATGCTTGTGTGTGTGCGCACATAGGGGTGGGAGGGCTCCAAAATTTTGGGAGAGGTTTAACTTTTTTTTACACTTATTTTTTCATTTAAAGCGTATATCACATAGGGCAGGGGTCCCCAACCCCCGGACAGCGTACCGGTACCGGTCCGTGTTCGAGTTGGCCGCCGTCAGAGCAGGAGGTGTGCCCTGTCATGAACCGTCTGACTGGCTACTGATGTTAGCCTATTAGCATGGCAGGGGGCGGGAATAGCTGCAGATCGTGACATAGAGCGAGAAACTCTTCATAATAACAAGCGGGTAATAGCTTGCATGTTAATATAAGTTTGGCAGCTATCGCTCTCTGTCCTGATCTGCAGCCGTTCCCACCACCTGTCTTGCTAATAGGCTTACATCGGCGGCTGGTCAGGAGACATGACAGAATACACACAGGCTGCTAACTATCCCACGGTCTATGACAGGGCTCACCTTCTGCTGAGGCATGAGAGATTACACAAGGTGCAGGGGAGGCAAAGATTAAAATGGGCACCGTGCAGGGAGGACTGTGATTGGAGGGGGGAAGGGGTGGGGGTGACAGCATCACTGCACGGAGGACTGTGATTGGGGGAGAGCATGACTGCATGCAGGGAGGACTGTGATGGGGGTCTATGACTGCAGGGAGGACTGTGATGGGGGGGGGAGCATGACTGCAGGGAGGACTGTGATGGGGGGGGGAGCATGACTGCAGGGAGGACTGTGATGGGGGGGGGGAGCATGACTGCAGGGAGGACTGTGATGGAGGAGCATTACTGCAGGGAGGACTGTGATGGAGGGGCATTACTGCAGGGGGGACTGTGATGGAGGGGCATTACTGCAGGGGGGACTGTGATGGGGGCCATGACTGCAGAAGGACTCTGATGGGAAGCCATGACTGCAGAGAGGACTGTGATGGGGGAGCAATGACTGCAAGTGGCACTGTGATGTAGGGTGGGGCAATAACTGCAAGGGGCATTGTGATATAAAGGGGACTATAATCATTACAGTGCAGTCCCCTTTATATCACAGTGCCCTTTTACAATGCAGTGCTGGGGGTTGTAAGGCTCCGTGGACTGCCCTACCTTCCCTGTACGCTGCTTGACCCCCCCCCCCCCCCCCCCCACACCTGAAAAAAGTGGCTGCACCAAAAGATACAAATAGGACAAATAAGAAGCATAACATACACTGTACATGTAAATGAATTCCTTGTGACAAAAAATAACATTTGTAGTTAATTATACCCAATAGGTTTACCACATTGCCAGAAACACATGGTTCAGGATGGAGACCAGGGTTGTGAAGAACGTCTGTGCTCCAGCGGTGGTAATTGGCGATAAGATTATAATAATTGGAGGTAAGTTCACAAGTTCAATATTTCCATATGCAATTACAGTGTTCACTAATGGGAATACATACATTACTGAGGTTTGAACTGTAGTACTACTAGGAAATGTAGATGGTAACATTTAAAGATATATGGTTTCACCCAGTTGCCTGTGTCTAGATTAGACAGTACTGAGATTGTTAAAGGGTCAGTTCACACTCGTGCCCAAACACTGCTCTAATTTGCTAGAAAATTACTTAAAGTGGTTGTAAAGTCTTGTTTAAAAAAAATAAAAATAAATAACGAACATGTTATACTTACCTCCTCTGAGCACTTGGTTTTGCACATAGCAGCCCAGCTCCTCCTCTTCTTGGGTCCCTCTTCTGTCAGCCTTGCCTCTACCTCCTATCGAGTGCCCCCACAGTCAGCAGCTTCCTATGGGGGCACTGGAGCCGAGTCACAGCTCAGACACGGAACCCCAACCTGGCCCCGCCTCCTCTCCCCCTGATTGGCTGACTGACTTTGATTGCCAGCTGCTGTGTCTCAGCCAATCAGGAGGAGTATCACAGATGGCTTAGACATTGATGGACATTGCTGGAGAGAGATGGGGCTCAGGTAGGTAATTAGGGGGGGTGCTGGGGCAGCTGTTACACACAAAAAGTGTTTTATCTTAATGCATAGAATGCAGTAAAATGAAAAAACCTTCTGCCTTTACAACCCCATTAAAACCCCAAAACAGCTATATTTTTTCTAAAAGTAGACACCCTGTAGAATAAAAAGGTGGCAGTCACAATTTTTTGCTGCATGATATTTGAACAATTCGAGAACACTGAGAACCAAGCAATCTAACACTGCCGATCGCTCGGTTCTCACATCTCCCTGAGCAGAGAACTGATGACTTTCAATCACTGCTCTCTGCCCTGCCCCCCCCCTCACCTTGCTTACTGGAGCGGCCGGCTCGGGCTCTAAGTAGCTCACTGAGAGGCTAAGCCTAGTGCCAGGCCAGGCATGTGGGAGGATCCCAACTTCCTTGTCGCCCTTTTGCCTGAACCTGGACCAGCTCTGTGACGTCAGCCAACAGCGGGCTATAGTGATCCTTAGGGGAAGTACAGCCAAATGAGCTTTGGCTGTACATCTTCTTTAAAAGCCTTTGCAGGTAATCAATTTTTTGCTCCCACTCTGAAACAGCGATACCTAATGTGACACAATCGCTGTTTACGCACACACTCACGCCCTACACACGCGTTTGCATTGGAGTGTGTGTGCGAAGTGACAAGGTTGCTTATTTTTAGATATCCTATTATAGTTCACATTTTCAATGCTTTTTTTTCACCTAACTTTATTGCTATGACAAGGGGGCTAACTAGCCTCTTATGTGATATCATTGGGCAGGCCACAGGTACTTTTTATGGAAATCAGTATGTACCCAGTTAGCACAAAAAAATAAAAATACACAGTAATTAAAAAAATGAAGATATGCAACTGCACTAGAGCAAGGGTCTGTGTCT